>NW_007579980.1:73180-77134 GCF_000690725.1 Stegastes partitus
GGCGTGGTATGCGTTACTCACTGTAGTGTAACAGTGATCCAGAATGTTCTCCTCTCTGGTGGGGCATTTAATAAACTGTCTGTATTTGGGGAGTTCGTGGCTGAGGTTACCTTTGTTAAAGTCACCGAGGACGATAACCAAGGAGTCCGGGTGAGTCCGCTCCACACACAGTATCTGGTCGGCTAGTATACGCCGGTGCAGAAGATCCCGTTAACAACAATGGCAGCTTTGGCACCGTTGGAGGATATTGCCAATGGAGCAGTGCGAAAAGAACGGGTTTCAGAGACCGAGAGGATTTTTTGGCTTAGGACAACAACTGGCTCATCAGCCGCTTTAGGTTCCCGAGGGCAATCCTCTTACAACTGTGCGCTGAACTACAACCATTGTTGGAGTGCAACACGGCCAGGAGCCATGCCCTACCTGTGCCCATACAGGTTCTGACCACACTGGCCTTCCTGGCCACAGAGTCATTTCAGAGGGAGCTGGCCAACCGATCGGGACTGTGCCAGTCGGCAGTGAGCAGAGCCATGCCAGCTGTGTGGGATGGAATTATCCAAATGTCAGCAAGGTATATCAAATTCCCACACTGCAGTTGAACAGGATGACATAAAAGCGCAATTTGCAGTGAGAGCCGGTTTTCCTAATGTAATCGGAGCTATCGACTGCACACACAATGCTATAAAGGCGCCATTACAAGATGAATTTTTTTATGTCAACATGAAGCATTTTCATTCCATCAATGTACAGATCATCTGTGATGCGCAAATGCAACTAAGTAACATTGTTGCAAGATGGCCTGGCTCGACACATGAGTCCTTCATTCTGACCAACAGTATGGTTGGGAACAGGCTAAGCTGGCACGGTGCGGGATGGGTTGATTCTTGGTGAGTAAATAATTTAATTGTCCTAATATTAATCCCCCTGACATGCGTTGAGCATGTGCGCCCCCGAATATCATCCTGTTTTCACAGCATCATTACTCATCAGTGGTTTAAGTTAGTGAATTGCTGTTTTGCTGCTTCAACTACAGAGTCAGCGCTTTCCAACAAGCCCATTACTGTCTCTGTGTAAAGTACATATGTCAAAAAACACATGCATAATGTTTAAAGTGACTTGATCAGCCTCACATTTTCCCAGCGCACAACTGCATTCACTCACGATAGTGTGTGATCCATGTTAGTGGTGTGTTAAACGACCCAATGACAAGTGTGTTTAATTGACCCCAGGTGACTGTGGCTACCCACTAAAAACATGGCTGATGACCCCTCTCACCAACCCCCAGACTGACCAAGAGCGGAGGTACAATGATGCCCATTCATGCACGCGATCAGTCGTGGAGCGGGCAGTTGGCATGCTGAAGGGGCGATGGCGCTGTCTGGACCGGACAGGGGGTGTACTGCTCTACAGACTTGAAAAGGTGTGCCGCATTGTGATGGCATGTGGCGTCCTTCACAATATGGCACACCGGCATGCTATCCCACTGCCAGAGCAGCACATCCCCCACCAGATGAACCAGACGCTGTACTTGTCGATGCCAATCCTGCCCGGGAGGCCATTCGGGCCCGGCAACATGTGATATTAACCATATTAAAAGGCAAGGACACAGAATTTACTTGTTTGCAAGTACATTTAATGTTTTATTAATGTCTGTAAGGACATTAATAATTGGTCCAAGGCTCATTAATGCCGCCGATTGCCCTCATGATGTCCTCCTGTGAATCCAGTACAGCGCGGGTGAGGACACGGCCAGTCGGACAGGCATCAGCAGCTGGCTGTTGTGGCGGACCGGAGGATCGGCTGATGCCGGGGAGGCTGGAGGAAGCCCCCGGGTCTGTGGCACGAGGCTGGGACTGCGCCTCACTGTCTTCTACTGCCTCATTGTCTGTTGGCAAATAATACATTGAGTAATTAAACATGAAACAAAGTCTTTGATTTCCTCTTTGATATCCTGGCATGATTACGCATGAACCTGTATCATGTTTGGCTGTGAGCAGATTATTGTATGAGCCGTATAATGAATCTATTCAAGACACATCTCATGGATGCACTGGGACGCATCTTCAGTGATGTATCCTGGGGTCATCAGGTGTTTCAGGTCTCGCAGCATTATACACCCTCACCCAGGTGACCCAGCCGGGGTTGATCAAGTCCTGACTTGCGTCCCAGTAGCAGTCCACGGATCAGCCCTCTTGATCCAAAGCCACCTTGTGGCCTTCTCTGCGGCTTCACATGCAGATTGGATGGCCCTTGTCTTGGCCGTCCCCGTAAAGCCCAAACGACTCAGAACTTTGCAGAGTGAGCGCCCTGCAAAGCCTCTGCAGCCGACTTCTATGGGCTCACAATAGGTTTTCCAGCCTCTCTCCCTGCACTCCTCTACCAGTTCCTGGTACTTTGTGCGTTTCCTCTCATTGGCTTCCTCAATACGCTCTTCCCAGGGCACTGTAAGTTCCAGGATGATCAGGTATTTGGAAGCCTCTGAGGTGATGACCATGTCTGGGCGGAGGTTTATTGTTGTTATGTGCTGGGGGAACTTCAGCTGCTTTCCCAGGTCGGCCTGCAGCTGCCAGTCAGAGGCCATGTGGAGTTCAACCAAGCTTTTTTCTGTTCATGGAACAGCAGGTTCAAAAATAGCTGCAATTTTCCTTCATATGGACGACCCAGTTTCATGGCATAACTCACTTCAAATTGTTCAGTGATGGAAGAACACAATTCTGAAGAACATCCACTGATATGAGAGGAGGAACATGTTGAGGGAGGAGCAACACTGTCAAAGAGCAGAACAGAAAAGGACTCCCACTGTCACATACATTCAGTATGTAAACCAACATAACAGATAGTGTGTGGAAGATGCTGTCACTGCATTACTGGGTCATGTTTCCTTTGTTGGTGATCACATTAAAAGGTAGGTTAAAGCAGGAAGAAGAAATGTCTTTTCTGTGTTTAAAGAACTGTGTTTAAACGATCTGTTTGATAGAAATCACTGTTGCAGACATCCACTCTTTAATATTTAACATTTATCTCTTCTTTTAGGTGTCAGCTGTCAACAACTGACTGCAGTCAAGAATGAAGAGTCCAGTTTAGAAGGCAGCACTGTCACTCTGACCTACAAATACTCTCAAACAGTTGCTTATAATGACTATTTCTTCTGGTATCGACACCATCCAGGAAAACCTCCAGAGCTCCTCATAAGTCTCTCGGTAACACAAAATGAAACACAAGCTGGACTCTCTGCTACAGTGAGTGGAGATAAAAACCGAATCACTATGAAGATCTCCTCTGCTGCAGTGACAGACTCTGCTGTGTACTACTGTGCTGTGAAGCCCACAGTGACAGGAAACAGCAAAACTCTGTACAAAAACCCTGAGAGCAAAGACAAGAGAAAACTCCACAACATCCACTAGAGGGAGACACACTCTGTTACACTTCTGTGATATCTGATTCTTAACCATCATCTCTATCTTTATCCTCTCAGCATCCAGATGTGGCTGTTGTTTCTTAGAAAGAAAGTTGCAATAAAAACATCCTATCGACCCATTAAATCCCCCAAACTGTAAGTCTGAGAGAAGACTGAATATCTTGTAGCATCACATTTTCAGTGTTCTGCTGCTGTAAACACACAGCATCAGACCTGTAATAAGGTGATAATGCAACACACAAAGTGAACATTCAGCAAACATTTCTCTGAGCAAGAACTGTTTTGGGAACAAAGGAATCCCACTGATTCAACTTTTGGAGTAAACAACCTCTAAAATGGTTTTCGCTGGTTTCTCCCACTCAGCCAATTGGATCATTCATCTGTTCAGAGTTAAAATGTTTGAGGAAATCAAACCACAGTGTGACTGATGAATGTGCTGCAGTGGAAGAACATTGTTCATCTGCTGTGTGTCTGACTTTAATAACTCCTAAGACATGTTGCTTTACATCGTTTTGCTTCTATCTCAGGTTTCAGGTGAG
>NW_007579980.1:77949-84834 GCF_000690725.1 Stegastes partitus
TTTTGTGTAACCATTGAATTAAAGATGCGCAGTTAAAGATGAGAGAAGGGGTGAAAATGTCAAGAGATCAAGAAAGGTTAGTGTCCTTAAAACAGCTCATGTCGGGACATATGAGGCCACTGTCTGCAGGATGTTCACAGAATGAACTCATTGCTACAGCAGTTAATGGTTCCCCTTTTTACCAGCATGTATCCTGTGATTGATTTACTGTGCTCTTTGCTATTACCAAATAGGTGAATCAGATCCTAACGATATCACACATATTGACTAAAAGTGAAGCGCCTATTAGAAATGTGTATTTGTAATGAAGTATATGTGCTAAGGATAAAAATTGTGTGTAGCAGTAAACGTGTGTGGGGGACAGTTGAATACAGTATAAAAACGCCTGACAAAGAGACTTCAGACGGAGATTGCTCGTGGAGACTGCTCGTGTTGGAGAGCACAGAGTTCTTCACGGGACATCATTGGAGCTGAAAACTCCTCCACCGATTGAAGAAATCCCAATGGGTCTGCAAATTTTACTCAAGAGGAGCAGCAGAACAGCAGAACAGCAGAACTCCTTTCTGTGTTCTGCATGAAGTATTCTTTACCTTCCCCAAATGGATGCCAAAGAACTGCAGATCTGATCGGAGTCAGGACTTCTCATCTCCCCGTGACACGAGGATTCTGTCTGGGGATCAGGACTCTGCTGCTTCACTGGAAGAGTGTTCCTCCAAGCTCAGGTCTGAGTGGGGCTGAGCTAACCAGCTATGGCCAGGATGTCCGGTTCTCTCCCTCCTTAAATTACTTATTAGGTTTTTATTTTAGAAAAGCTCAGTTTTGGGGTTCTATTAGTGTGTGGCAGTGTACTGCTTGGTTTCCTGTTGTTTGTGCTGTGCATGTGTTTTCAGGCTGGACGGAGCTATGCTTTGGAGGACTCGCTCGTTGATTCACCACACCTGGCTCCAGTTACAATCAGCGCTGCTTTTAAGCCGGCTTCTCCCCACACTACAGCGCCAGATGAATCACTCTGCTATGGGTGGTAGATTGGCCAAAGAAACTGTTGTTCTCTAGATTTCGAGTTGTTGTTTGTTCTGTTGTTAATCCGAGCCTCTTATTTCCTTCACCACCCCAGAGCCTCCACCGCCTGTCGCCGTCTCCAGCCCAGCCACTATGACCCCGCCACCAGCCTCAGCACTCTGGACGTTTTCACGGGTTTTCCACACACCGAGCACCTCTCCCTTAGAGCACGGATTTCCCCGCACTGGACACCCCCCCTGGAGTTCCCGGATTCCCCCCTCACCTCCTCCACTGAAGAGACTTTGAGCACAGACACCTCCCTTTTCCCCGCTCCCTGGGTGTTACACAATAAACCTTATTTGTCACCACACCCACGTCTATTGTCGCATTCTGGGTTCCACCACACAGATTAGGAGCTTCTCCTAACACTCAGTTCTATAATTTTATCTCGAATCAACTGGATTAATCATATCTTAAAATGTTTTAAAAGAATAATCCAGAGCTGTTGCATTGCCCCTGCTAAAGATTTGCAATAAATATTTAATCCTGCATTTAAAGATTATTTGGTTTGAAATTTCATTGAATCACTCTCAGCATCTGATGATGGTGAGAAGTTAGTCAGTTGTGTGCATGAGATCCTTTTAGTGGTTCTTAATAGGTATTCTAAGTCATGAGTAGGTTAGTTGTGCCAAACCTCTAAATTTTAACCGAGCAAATCATCAAGTCCTTAATCCATTTAAGAGGAACGCTGCCACTAACAGGCGTGTCTAGTTGAATGATTTGACTACTGAGACTACTTAGTTGAGTAAACTACTACAAGAAGCAGAGTAGGTGTCTGGATTGAGGCAGTTAGAAGCCAGGTGAGTTTCCTCGACACCAGCTTAAGCAGTTCTACAGAATCCCATAGGTCAAGGGCCAGTAGGCAGGTAAAATCTAACCCTAGAAATGGCGAGCTGGACCAGTAACCCTGTTACAGGGGTTATACCGGCGTGGTTCAACAATATACATACTTCTGCTTCGTGATGCAATAAGGAAACACTCATATGCAGATGACACACAGTTGTACATGTTACTCTCCTCCAATGATCTTCACTTAGTGAGTGAATGAGAGCAGCAGCAAAGACAAACACACTGTTAGTCAGAGCTGTGAGAGGAAGGAGGAAAGGATGAAGGGAGGAGCTAAACTGGGACTCAAGTACAGAAAACACAAACTTTCAAAGTGGAGTTTGATCCACAAAACAGACAGATTGTCTTCATCTTCAAGATGCTGTCAGTGAACTTGAGTCTGTTTGTCACTTTGTTTCTGCTCACAATAAGAGGTAGGTGACATATTTAACATGAACAGAGTTTGACTGAGAAAAACTAGTAGATCACAAAGTTCCATCAATTCTACATGGAATAAAACTCTTTACAGCTGCTGATTGTTCTCCTTTAATCAATCATTTTTATTGACTCATGTCTTCCTCTGCATGTTGTTTTCTTCTCCAGAGTGCAAAGCAGAAGACAAAGTGACACAGCCACCAGAAGATATCATTGCTGCTGAAGGAGATACAGTTACACTGGAATGTACTTTTGAGAGCAGTTACACAACAGCACAACTAAATATGCTGTGGTACAAACAAGAAGTAAATGGCTTTCCAAAGTACATTTTAAGACGTGGTGCTTATGGAGATGATAATGCGCCAGAGTTCCATAAAGACAGATTTGATGCTCAAGTCAACAAGAAATCAGTTCCACTGAAGATCCAGAAGCTTCAGCTGTCTGACTCTGCTGTGTACTACTGTGCTCTGAAGCCCACAGTGACAGGAAACAGCAAAACTCTGTACAAAAACCTTTGGAGCAAAGACAGCAGAAAAATCAACTACATCCACTAGAGGGAGACACACTTTATTACATATTGTCATGTCTTGGCAACGCTGAGAATCACTTTACTCTCAGTCACAATTGTGACCAAATAAAACCGCATACAACTCTCAGTAATTTCAAAGTGGCAATTATGTATATGTCCATAAAATACTTTAAGCTAATTTTGCAGTGATTCAGTGATCAAACAGTCCTTTTGTTTACATCAAACAGCTTACAGTATTTTTTGCTAACACTAAATGCACCAATCATGTGCTTCTTTTAATAGTACCAGTGAATCCAACAGTTTCAAGACAACATCAAAGCAAATTTTAAAATCAAATGATGTCTTAGATAACAAAAGGCCGTTCCTCAACTAGTACATTTGAATTAAGATAGTGATAATTCATCAGTGATTCCATATCACCACCAAAAAGATTGACATAAGATATTGAACAGATTAGATCATTTTGTGTTGAGTCCAGACTGTTTAGGTGTCATAATTAATCATGTGTTGTAATGGAAACATACCTATTTAAGCTGAAAGTGTGTCTCATGTGTAGAACAAGGTGATAACTGGTTGTTGGTATTTAAATACAGTTTAAATCTGAATGATTTAACCTGCTGAACCTGCAGGACATTTTGGTGATGTGAACAATTTTAATGAAAACACATCAACTGCAGACACATAATGACGCTGCTTATCTGAATGATGTGACAACATCAAGTTGAGCTCAGTGATGCTGCTAAAGATGAATTAGGATTTGATAATAACATCCACTGACCTTCACGAGCCCACACAAAGGCTTGAGGTATTTTCTCAGCACCTTCTCACACCAGTTTTTTTGAAATCCAACTTGTTCCTCATATGAAGAAGCCTACCTTCTACAGAAATTCAGAGGGATTTGCTGAGACAGCCCTCAAAGATGCTCTAGGAACGACTCATGAAGACCCTCAGCCAAGAAGCTAAAACATAGAAAACAGGACTGAATGTGAGGCAAATGTTAAAACATACATAAAGTGCTTGGGCAAAGTGTTAACCATGTTGGTAATATGTCCATCCTGTGTGACTGAATACAAGTAAATAATCTGATCAGATTTAACACAGTAAGGACCTTCATATGTTAAGTTTCAGTCAGTGCTGTTTCTTCTCTGATGAAAATGATGTGAATGAATGAGAGCAGCAGCAGAGAAAAACACACTGTTAGTCAGAGCTGTGAGAGGAAGGAGGAAAGAAGGGAGAAGCTAAACTGGGACTCAAGTACAGAAAACACACAAACTTTCACAGTGGAGTTTGATCCACAAAACACTAGGAGATGTCATTGCTGCTGAAGGAGACACAGTTACACTGGACTGTACTTTTGAAATTACACAGGCCCTACTTTGTTCTGGTACAAACAAGAAGTAACTGAGTTTCCACAGTACATGATGAAAACTTACTCGACATCTTTGGATAAAGCTCCAGAGTTCCAGGAAGACAGATTTCATACTGGAATCCAGGATACGTCAGTTCCTCTGAAGATCCAGAAGCTCCAGCTGTCAGACTCTGCTGTGTACTACTGTGCTCTGCAGCCCACAGTGACAGGAAACAACAAAACTGAACAAAAACCTTTGGAGCAAATACAACAGAAAACTCAACAGCATCCACTAGAGGGAGACACACTCTGATCAGATTCTTTACCATCATCTCTATCTTTATCTTCTCATCATCCAGATGCAGCTGTTGTTTATCAGGCATACAGTTGCAATGAAAACATCTTGTCTTACAATTAAATCCCCCAAACTGTAAGTCTGAGAGAAGACTGAATATCTTGTAGCATCACATTTTCAGTGTTCTGCTGCTGTAACCACACAACATCAGATCTGTAACAAGGTGACAACGCAACACACAAAGTGAACATTCAGAGAATCCCACTGGTTCAACTTTGGGAGCAAACAACATCTAAAAATGTTTTTCACTGGTTCCTCCCACTGGGGTTCAACTCAGCCAATCAGATGGTTTCTGTGCTCATGGAAGAAATGTTTGAGGAAATCAAACCACAGTGTGACTGATGAATGTGCTGCAGTGGAAGAACATTGTTCATTTGCTGTGTGTCTGACTTTAATAACGCCAAAGACATGTTGCTTTACATCTTTTTGCTTCTATCTCAGGTTTCAGGTGAGTTTTAAGAATAGACATCACAGTTTGCTTTGACCTGCTGCAATAACCAGATATACAGATGTTATTTAACAACTATTGCTCTTTGTTGCAGTAAGAGAATGAAAATAAGGTTGTGAAAGTTGTGAATGTCCACAGAGTAACACTGTACAGGTGAAATTTTGTCTCCTCTCAGCCTCATGGACAATATGAGTCTGATGGCTTCATTTTCTCGACTTTTTCCAGGACTAATAGCTGAAACCACAATCTCTCCTGAACAAGATGAAGTCAGTGGAACAGAAGGACAATCTGTCACACTCGCATGCAACTATATGACAGATTATGAATATGTTGACCTTTACTGGTACAAACATCATTCTGACCTTCAGGCTCCTCAGTTTATACTTTGGAAACGAGGAAAAGGGGGCTCATCTGAACATATTCCTGATAAACGTAAATATGGATCCCAAGCATCAGCTACATCAACTAGATTGACCATCAGAGAGCTAACCCTGGCAGACACAGCTCTCTACTACTGTGCTGTAGAGACACAGTGATACAAAGTGTAGCAGAGGCTGTACAAAAACCTGAACACAGATATGTGACTCCTTTTCAAAGAGGAGGGAAGTGGTATTCAGCGCTTGGCTTCATATCAGATGGATTGTGCTAATTCCTGTTTTATCACAGTCACTGTGGTTACAGCTGCTGATGAAACACTGTGGGAGGATTCACAGGAGCAGCTGATCAGTGATGCCTCCAGAAGAGAAGCTGCAGAGGATTGGAGGGGAACAAGTTCATCTACATTTAATTATTCAGAGTCTATTTTTATGATTCAAACACTGAAAATTCTATCCATGATAATAATTTATCAAACTACAGCAACTCATGGTACAATAAAATGTGTGTTTTTGTGCTTTTTTGTTTCTTATTTATTGCCATATTTTCATCATCCTTCCCATAGCAAAGCAAAATGAAGATGAGATCTCGTTTATGTCACATTTCCATCTCCGAGATATAAATGAGCACTAATCGAGACTAAAGTAGTTTTCTCATTCTTCTCAAACGTCTCTCCTGAGAAATAAGTCTCACAGCGAGCATTATGTGAGCTCTCGAAATTTTCTCAATTCTGTCTCTTTTCCTGATCTCAGTGAAGAGAAAAATGACACATACTGTGCCGCTCTCAAGTCTGTCTCAATTTGATATCCTTACTTTCGAACCCTTATCTCAGTTATGTCTCCATGAAAAATATACATGGTTCTGTCTCACACTGCTCACTAATCAAGTTCTCAGATTAGTCTCTTTTCTAGCATCTCAGCAATAAGAAAAATGAGAGTAGTGCAAGCTCTCAAATGAGTCTCAATATGACACGATTGTACCTCAATCATAAATCAGTTTATCTTAAGAAAATGAGTAATCAATTCAATCAATTGTGAACAACACGGTTCCAATTTTGTGAATGTATTTCTGTTTTTACTTAGAATAATTCATCATCTACTCCCTTGCTGAGAAGTCAGGTTTTAACTGTAATTTTTCCAAAGAAGGATTAAAAAAACTACACCCCACTAAACATTAGACGTCTGATGGACGTGCAGATCCTGTCCATATTGCGTCCGTCGGTCCAAGACCAATTATGGACGTCGACATGACGTGCAAACTCAGTCCACCATTTGGACGTCTAACCATAACCCCACTTGGACGTCAATATACAGTTTAACATTTGGACGCCGGACGAGGTAACAGGTGCAGGAAATTGATATGATCAATGATTTTTTTTTTTTTTCCACAACAAATATCAACATTGTTGTTGTTAACATGATGAATATGAGTAAAAAGAATAGCAAGTTCAGCTCACTTGAAAAAAGGTGGTAAGTCGTTGCCTTAAACCAGACACAACTTATTCTTAACTC
>NW_007579981.1:0-9213 GCF_000690725.1 Stegastes partitus
TGAAACATGGTCAACAATGGCAACATCAGCCTCGACACCAACAGCTACTACAATCACAACGGATACACTGCCAACTTCCACCTCTACGCCAGCAACTACCACTACTATAAAAACCACAGAAACGTCAACAGCAATGCCAACCTCCACCTCTACACTACCGACAACCGCTACTAGTGCCTCTACCACGGAAAATTGGTCAACTGTGCTTTCCACCACTACACCAACAACTACCTCAACTACCACTGTAACCCCAGTAATCCCTACAGAAGCTAACAGAACAATCATTACTACCAACTTACCCACGACGTCAACTACGACTGGGACGAGCTCCACTCCTTCAACAACTACGCAACTTACAACGGTAACAGATGACACCGAATCCCCCACAGAGCAGACAAGCACAACAGAGTCACCTACAAGTGGCACTTCTACAAGTAAACCAACAGAAACTTTCACAACCACAAAACCTACGGAGCCAACAGCAACAACGCTCCAACCAACAACCCCCTTTGCAACCAATACTACACCTACTGAAACCCCAGGTCCAACCGAACCACCGCCAGAGTGTAACTGTACAGACCTGAAGAGGAAACAAAGCTGGGCTTGTGGTGACTCATGGACAGAGGACTGCTTCCATAAGATCTGTACAAACGGGAAGATAGAGATGACCCCGGTGGTTTGTCCAGAGAGTACAACTCCCAATTGTCCCAGAGATCGAGCCACAAAGGTGTCAGATGGATGCTGTGAAACATGGAAGTGTGACTGTAAGTGTATACATTTCTGCATTTGCCACTACTTTTCTTTCATGCTTAGATTTTACATTTTAATGAATAATTCTATTTCATATAGTGAGACAGTATATTGTATTTTCAATCACAGCACACAGTGTGTCTCAATGGTTTAGCATCAAGTAATCTTTCACCATTTCTCGCTAAATCCAGGACTACACATCTAGAACAATTGTTTTTTTGCAACAGCGCCACCTACTGAATTGAATGATTGCTAAAGCCATAGATTTAGAGGTTTATGCCACCGAAAGAGTACTTTCTAACTGAAAAGTTATAGTTTTAAAGTTTTATTCCATCTTTGCCCCCAAGTACCTATAGTTTTGATTGGTTTATTCGACCCAAATAGTACTTTAACTAATGACCTATGACTTTAAAGGTTTATCTCAACCAAAATACTACTTTTTGTTGAGATACTTATGGTTTTAACGGTTTATTCCATGAAAAATTCTACTTTGTGTTCAAATATGTATAATTTTAACAGTTTATTGCACCTTAATACAAGTTTATCTCATGATTTTAATGGTTTGTTTTGTCCAAAACACTATTTTATGTTTCGAGCACTTATTGTTTTAAAGTTTTATTTAATCCAAAAAGGTTTATTTTACTGAAACTATGACTTTCTGTCCAAGAACTTAAGCTTATAAAGGTCATAAATTATATGGGTGGTAGTTTTAAAGGTTTATTCCTTCCTGTTTAAGCACTTACAGTTACCTTATAAAAGTTCATTCCACCCAAATCATACTTTCTGTCAAACAATTTTCTGTCAAAGTTTGTCTTGTTGCCTGAAGACTATCATAGTTGCTCACACTTCGACAAACTACTGATATCTTTGTTGTTCAACTAAAGACGTCAGAACTATTTATAGTATCAAGCAAATCAAGCTTGATTAAAATAGTTTTTGTTTTCTCCTGCTATATACTAAAATTGATCTTTTGTTCTTTCCATTCCCAGGCCGCTGTGATGTATATGGAGACCCCCACTACATCACTTTCCAAGGATTAAACTATGACTTCCTGGATGAATGCACCTACATCCTGGTGGAGGAACAGTCACCACGTCACCATCTGAGCATTGTTGTGGACAACTTCTACTGTGTGCCGGGCCTCCAGGGCTCCTGTGCTAAAGGCATCATCCTGACATATCAGGGCAATGTAGCTACACTCCGTATAATCCCAGATTTGTTTGCAGTGCAGGTACGATCCAAGACAATCCTCTATTGTTCAAGCACTTCCAGCATGAATCCATTCAGGCTTGGTTTTGACACTGATCTAATCTGCTTTAGGCCACTTTGAACAATGTGACCATACAGCCGCCATATGAGGATCACGGCCTGCAGTTTGAGACCACGGGGTATATAGTGTCAATTCATCTCCCAGAAATCCGCTCCTTCGTCTCCCTCAGTCCGTCGTATACGCTGGTCATCAATCTGGCCATGGAGTACTTCTTCAACAACACTCAGGGACAATGTGGTGGGTCATGGATGGATGGAGGGTTACATGTGGCTGAATGCGTACTATACATCCATGTTAGCAGTCTGTATGTAGCTGTGTATGCATCTTTAAATGTCACTGACTTCTGTGATTTTAGCAGCTTTTTTTTGTCTGTCCACCATTTGCCGTTGTGGCACAGTAGCACGTCTGAAGAGCTGCCAAATTAGCATGCATGCTAGTGTCTGGCTAACAAAGCCAAGCAGTCAGCTTAAAGGTTCCATGATCACACTGCAACACAGTGGTAAAGACTTTCACACTGAGCTAAAATGAAACGAGTACTCCTAATAATTATTTATTATTGTTTTTTGTTGGGCGCCACTGAATGTTCCAGACTGCACGTTTGCTTCATAATGCGGCGTGGGCAGTTCTTTGTCTGTTTATAAGTGTTGGTAGTTTCAATGGGAGGGACTCACATGCATTCATTGAACCGAGCAGCTTGAATTGCAGCAACACCATCACCCCGTCTATCTGTATATTGTAGACAGTTGTTTGCTGCTATGTTATTGTTCACAATCTTGCATTTTGCACCTTCATCTGCATTTGACCATTTTTGACGAGTGCAAGACTAAAAGCTAGAACAGTCACAATGCTTGTATGCTCACTTAGTTGCTGGAAATACCTACATATGGGATATAGTGTGACTCTTGGGCTACTGAATGAAAAACACCCTTAAATACCAAAAACTGTACCAAGAGTCGGGTGTTCATACTTTTGATTTCTTTGATCCAATGTTAACATCTAATGCTTAATGCAGATTTAACTGAATTGTCTCCAATGAAAGTAGAGCGTGCTTGAGAAGTCCAGCTTACTTTTTCCAAATCTGATGACTAACGTTGTCATATAACGATACCAGAATTTTGTTGCTTTATAATCGCTGCTGCAAAGCTTCTGTCCCGACCGTCTATTGCATTGCTGGAAAAGGTGATTACGTCCACTACAATGTGTATGACCATTAAATATTTTCTTTCTTCATCGTCCCTCCAGGTGTATGTGGCGGCGCATCTTGTATTCGCAGAGAAGGTAAGACTGAGGATGACAGCTGCTGCCATGCGACGGCCTACGACTGGGTGTACCCTGACCCTAAGAAGCCGGCCTGTTTGTCGGCACCGACGGGCGTAATCTGCCATCCTGGGCCGCCACCCACACCGCCTACAACTTGGTGCCCTCCGAACCCACTATGTGAACTGCTACACCACCCGTAAGCGCCAAACATACAGTCCGGCTAGACGCGTACAAAACAGTACCTTACCTTTACTTAAAATCTCGTTTTGTTCTTGTTTGAATTTAACGTTGTATTACTGCTGCTTCTTATTCCTCAGAGTCTTTGAAAACTGCAGCAAGTACGTGGATCTAAGCCTTAAAAAGAAGAACTGTGAGTTTGATTCATGCAGTGGCTCCAATTCCTCCTGCTCTTCTCTGGAACAAGCTGCTGCCGAATGCAAAAAGGCTGGTTTCTGTATTGATTGGAGAAGCCTGACTCACGGGAGCTGTGGTAGGAGCCTTTTTATTTTCTCGCCCAGGAAAAATAGGGACTCATTACTTTCCGAAAGATTTTGTGTTGATCTGACTTTGCTGTAATTGTGTTTTATAGAATTCTTAGTTACTTAACCCCGGTGTCCTTGGTGATATTTCAGAGGTGCCCTGTAAACACGGACTGGTTTACCGAGAATGCAGTGACAAGCTGGACGACTTCTGCTACGGAGGGTTCGGAGATTTATCAAACGATGTCCTTACTTATTTCTGTCACATCCAGCTGAGGCCAACAGATCAAGATCTTCTTCATTTCTGTTCCTGCTTTGGTTTGTCCACACAGAGTGCGTCATCCAGGGCCTTCCCTTGAGGAGAAAAGCACTGGTTGTTTCTGTCCCAGCGGTCTGATCAGGGTCGGAAATCACTCTAACACCTGTGTTCCCGGGTGTTCCTGTGAGTGTTACTGGTCTACGTTGGTGTCTTCTTTGAAAATGCTTTGGTAATAAAATCTCATGCAGGTTGATTGATTTCCTGATTTCCACAGATTGCAAAGGACCAACTGGAGAGCCAAAATGGGTAAATATATTTGTCTCACCGATGCACAAATTTGAGTTTCCTGGCAAGAGAATGAGTCAAACATAGGAAGCAACATCAATGACTAGATTTAGAAATACTAAATACCATTAAAAAAGTTCTGTACCTGTCTTCCAGCCTGGAGACAGATGGCAGTCTGGTTGCAACCTGTGTACATGCAACCACCAGACAAAGAGCGAGGAGTGTTACTTCCAGCCTCCTCAGCCTCGCTGTGGACCCAATGAGGTTTTGATAAACACCGGTTGCTGTGGTAACCAGACTTGTGGTAGGAACTGACTCTTCACACCTGATAACGTACCAAAACAAAGACGCTTTCATGTCAAAGCAAAACCTGATTTCGACAAAGTAATGTCACAGAAATTTGGTCAGAAATGGCACTTCATAATTTATTTCAGGATTTTTTTTTTTAAATCTAGTTTTCAGTTTTGTTTAATCAAATGTGCCTATAAAAGGTATTCACCCCCTAAAGTTTTCAATTTTAATTGCTTTTCTGCATTGAATCGTAATCATTGACTTTTTTTTAAACAAGAATTTATGACAAAAAAAGTCTTTCAACTGATTTCTACAACATAATGTGGTAACAACTGGCCCGTAATACTTGGCCATTGATTTTTTATGATTTTTTTCCCCCTAGTTTTTGTTTTTTTCTTATATTTTTAGCAATATATATGTTTTTTGCAAAGTAAAATAACACTATACAGTGCCTATAAAACATATTCACTCCCCTTTAAAGTTTTTCCTTTTTACTGCTCATCTACATTGAATCCTTTTAATTTAATTTGCCTTTTTTTTTGTCAAGAATTTATTTTATTTAAACAAAGCCTCTTCATTTTCATGTCAGAGTGAAAACAGATTTCTACAAAGTAATGTCAATTAATTTAAAAAGTAAAGTATATGATTGCATATTAACTACTTATACCCCTAATTCAGCACATGTGCAACCAATGGGAGACACATAATTACAGTAAAGATCATCTGAGTGCAATAAATGTGTCTCAGTTGATAGTAACAGATTTATTGTATACTGGCCAGAATTCTTATTGTCCCAAAATTATTTGCAAAGCAACTTAACTGCACACAGGCTCTCTGACTGAACCTGAAAAGTCCAAATCTGTTTTATTTTGATCAGTTTGCCTCTTTCTGACTGGGCGCTTTCTGCTGTTTCTTTCAGTTGAGAAAACCTGCAAGTATTATGGAAAGACGTATAAGGTATGTTGGGCTGAATCTTGTGTTAATCACTGATAAACAGGTATTTTGTCTGATGTTATGTACAATGCCTTTTGGGTGTACTGGCTGTATTGTCTAGTGTCTCATTCTGTAATCTAGCTATCTTCTTCAACATTCAAACATCGGTTCTTGTCTTGAAGCTTCTAATAAAAATATCACGTCCTTTAAAGCAAACTGTAACGTCCGACTCTATGCAGATGACACTGTTCTGTGTGGTTTTAATATTACTGCACATTCAGACACAAGCTGCAAACTTCAAGAAGAGCTCTGTAACTTGAATGTGAACAAGACTAAATCTGTGCTATTCTCAGAGAGAATATGGACAGTAGTTTGGATATTACTACTCTTGTTTTCTAGTTTGATCAAAAAGATCTTAAAGAAAAATGTCGTATTGGTACAGCAGCAGAACTAATTTTTTTCTTTGTAAAGCTGGAAGCAGATAATGTTTGTCTTGTGAATATATAATCATAAAGATGCAGTTACATTAGCAAACATGACCAAAAGAAACTTTTAAAGAAACTAAAATCGTGATGTTTTATCAAATCACTTTATTCTACAAGCCTCATTTTAAAGTTTCCCCCACCAAAAAATATCTCTCTTTCTCTTTCTGTCTCTCTCTCTCTCTCTCTCTCTCTCTTTTTTTTTTTTTTTTTAAACTAAAAGTTCTGCATTTTTAAGAGCAAGTAATTGGCCAGTAATGACTCAGCTGAGACCAGCAGTCGTGACAAAATATCAGGAATAGTCAGCTGAACTGTTCACTAAATAATCACAGATAGTCTTTCATTTCTATTTTTCTTTTATGATTTCTGATATTATAACTGTGTCATACGGCACAAAAGACATTTCTGAGTTCTCTCTCCTTGAGCTGTTTCCATTGAGGTGCAGGACTTTATATTGCAGTGAAAAATGAGCTCACAGAGAGTGAAAACGTGACAGGAGCAAAAAATAAATAAATCTCAGAATCTGCTTCAGAGTCAACTGTGCTCACCTTCTACTGTTTTAATTTGTAATCTGGACTTTATTGAAGAAGGTCCTCAATGATGAGATTTAAATGAATCTTTAATGAATGAATGAATCTTTGTGGGTGTAGGTGGGAGACCAATGGAACGACGCCGCTCATCCCTGCATGTCATTCAGCTGCAGCAAAGAAGGAGTTCAGACGGAGACTCGAGTCTGTCCACGAGAAAACTGCTCTGAGGTAACAAAGAACCCTTAAACTGATGACTGTCACATCTTAGAGGCCTTGTTCTACAATAATACATTTATCTTTGGTAGTATTTCTGTGCAGCTGAAGCTGTCTTGAAATGAAAATGCATTTAAGCACAAGATTAGAGCGGCTTTTCACACGGACTTTATGCAAATCAAATATTGCAACAGTGAAAGGTTTTTCTTTGCAATTTCTTGGCTATAAAAGTCAAGCGTTTTTAATACGAGCTGACGCTCCGGCTCCGAGCCGCAGATAATGTTTGAAGAATAACAATGAACTCTTGTGGGTTTGTTCTGCAGGAGGACAGAATTTGGGACGACCACCGCTGCTGCTTTACATGTAAGTCAAGTCAGAAGAACGGCGACGCTGGAGCTATTTATAACCGCCGACTGAGTCACGCTGACGTAAAGCTCGAAGCGTTCAGAGTTTTGACCTTGAAACTGACATTTTAGCCTTTTGAATTAAGAAGTCTGGAAAAATCATTAAAGTGTTTTATCTGGTCTTGATTACACTGAACTTAATATTCTACAACTGACACTGTGAACATGAAGATATTATTTTACACGTGATTTGCTTTATTAGACGCACATTCGGGTTGTTGCTCAATTTAACAGCCGGTTCTCATGTAACATTCTGTGTATCATCAGATAATCCGAAAATAATTAAATAAATAAATGCATACATACAATTGGGTGTGCATACAATGAAAAAAAAAATACATTTTTTTAAAAAACAACTGTAAAACAAGATCCTATTTTTCTTTTTCTTTTTTTTCATGGAAGTTCCTGTCTTTATTTTTTATTTGGAAACCAAAAACCAGAAAACACGTCTTTGTTTTTTAGGGGTTTTTTTTTGTTTTTTTAAAGGAAAAACCAGAAAACCAGAAAAGCTCAGGGTGGTTCCATCTCAAATCATCAAATTTTTTAGCACAATTCCTCTGTAGCCATCTTTGACTTCCCTGATTAATTGAAATTTAGATTTTTGTAAAATTTTATATTAATCAAATCATTTCAGAGAAAAATAATGTACCTCCCTAAAAAGAAAACTTCAGGCTTTTATCTTTAATACATCTTTTTTTTTCTTTCTATTAGTTCACTTTGCACATTCCCTAATAACACAAATCTTATAAAATTAGATAAAGAATAGATTAGAATTAGTTTTGTTCTTTTCGTTATATTCACAGAAAAAGGCTGATCTTCTCTTTTTTTTTTTACAAATAACAAAATCAAACCATTTTGTCAGTTTAGTCAGAAAAAAAAGCCTTTCCATTTTCAAACAGAAAACAAATCACAAAAAGCCTAAACTGATTAATTAACTGGCTTGTCGGTTTTTGATTTCGGAACCTGAAACAGTTTTTTCAATTTTTGATCTTGAAACAAAGCCAGTAAAACATTTCTGCTTTTTCTTAATTTGGAAATTAATTATAGATTATCTGATGATACACGAACCGTTTTGCTCACACTCATCACACACTTCCCCATCCTGTGCTTTGTATCTCCTATCTGCAGGTAACCAGAGCTGTTTCCCCAGAGAGTCCAGCTTCAGCGTCACCGTAGGAAACTGCACCACTGTGATAAAGCTTCCTGCGTGTCAGGGCCACTGTGAGTCTCCGTCCAGGTGAGAAGAAACCCAGTTAACACAGTCTGAGGTCTCCTGTCCACAATGAAGACTGAACAACAGATTTACCAGAACTGTAAGCTCTCCCTATCTATCTGTTCTTCCACCAGCGTGGTGCTGCGTGACGACCTCCAGGTGCTGCAGGAGAACCGATGCTGTCAGGAGCAGCGATCAGAGAGACGGTCGGTGACGCTGCTCTGCTCGGACCGGACCAGCAGACAGCACACCTACAAACACATCACCAGCTGTGAGTGCAGAGCTGCTGTCATATGGCGCTGAGAAGGACAAACTACAGATCAGTTCTGCAGCGTGAGAGTTTTAAATCTGATGTAATGTGTTTAAATTTAATGGATTTTTTGGGCGGTCTTTATTTGAAACAAGTGCTGAATCAGCTTTCTGTTGAACAAACTGAGTCACTGACCAATCAGAAAAGGAGGTTTACTTTTGTTCCAGTGCATAAAACACAGTGTTTTCCTACATTGTGTTTAATTTTAAGCTAAATGTCTGTGTCCAACCCTTTCTGTAACTTTCCAACACTTTTGCTTCCATTTCACAGCCACTAACTGGTAATTACAATGTTAAAAACAAACAACAACAACAACAACAACAAAATGCTTTAACAAAAAAAAAAAAAAAAAAAGTTGAAAATCTGGCCACAAGTATGCCAGAAAAAAAATCTAAAAAATGTAATAAATTAAAAAAAAAAAAAACAAACAAAAAAAACAATCAATGTGGAAATTTAGACAGTTTTTTGTTGTTTGTTTTATTACTTATTTACTATTACTTATTATTTTCCTGTAATTTTATTAAACTGCCTGTA
>NW_007579981.1:9817-16567 GCF_000690725.1 Stegastes partitus
TTCACCATGAAGGTCGATGGAGAGTCCTTGGCTTTTATCCAAACATGCAGCGTGAATTGTGTGAACCCAAGTGTGTCTTTCTAAACTTTCTGGAGACATCTCAAGGATTTTTAAAGAAAACAAGATGCATCCAGCGCCACAGCAAATATTTCTGCAAAGGTTTTCAGTCATTTGTGTCCAAAAAATGCTCTTCGTTGGTCCTTATGGGTCATCGGGCTCAGATTAATGGGAATAAATATGAAAAAAAATATGTTTAAAAAGCAATAAAGTGTGCAAGAAATGAAGGAGTCTGAAGTCTTTCAGAAGAAGCTTTTTAACCGTGCAGGTAGAGTTGGAGGGTTTTTATTGAACAACAAGGAGGATGGTTTCTTATTAAATGTGATTTTATAGTTTGGCTGTGATGAGCTCTTGCTTTAAATCCTGTGAGGTCCAACCACCGCTGCAGCCTCTCAGATTAATACTTTTCTTTTTTATCATTACTTCTGATTCTTTTTCAGGATGCACTACAAAAAAATGTAATATTTGTGTTATTATGTGCAAGTTACTGGCACATAAAACAGAAAAGTGACCGACAAAGTTAATTTTGTGGCAAATCTCAGTTTTTAACCGCAGATATTTTCAACAAAACATGTTTGATTTTTAGATTAGACTCTAAACAAAAGCTAATTAAAGTCAATTATGTCAGTGAAAGCATGTGTGAAGTATTGTGGGGTTTTAAATATTTATAAAATGTTGTGAGTCTAATCCATTTACATCCTTCTATTTTTTGAAAAAAGTCTCGCCTCAAAACCTTTCACTGCGTTACTGTAACTACAAAAGCACTGATTAATCCTCTCAGAAGAGATTAGTTCAATCAGCTGAGGCTACGACAGTCGTGTTCAGCATTGAAAGATATTCCAGGAGATTGTCTGAGCCGGCAGCTCCAATCAACTCATTCCTTAACTGAACTCTTTCCACTGAAGAATAAGTACTTGTGTGTTTTTTTTTCTAATCAAATGAACTAAATTAAGTTGTACTTTTTCCCTACATCAAGGTTGACATATTCTACTCTTTCTTAGCAACTTAAGGCTAACTCAGCTAGCTCAGCGGCAGCCATGACAAACACCTACAGCCAGTTAACCGTTTGACTTTTTAAGTCAAAACTCCAGCTAGCAGCCGACAAGCACATTTAAATCCAGAATCTTCTTTCTGTTACTGCTAACCACTGCCCCAACATTATTTAAACAATTAAAAAGCAAAATAAAAATGCTAGTAGGTTGTATAGTTGCTGGTTTGCAGGTTTGGTTGCCTTTGAACTAAACCTTGTTGGATGTTTCTGACTCCATATTTAGAATGATGTCGATGTTCTCATCTGGGTCTTGACAAAAGCATTTTGCTCTTTATTGAATTTCCCTTCTGGATTGAATTTCCCTTCTGGGATAAATAAAGTTTTTTCATTTCATTTATTAAGTGGTTTTTTTACATTCTTCTCTTCTCCAGACAGCCAGATGGTAACACCATTTGTGAGCTAATTTTCTTCTTCTTTGTCCAACAAGTTTGGTCATGTTTGTTTTGTTTGTCTTCCTTTAATGGCCTCCTGTTATATTATTAGAGTTGTGCGGGTAAAACTGTTAAGGTTTTCTCTGTTTTCCAATTTGCCAGCCTGTATCCACATAGCGGGACTATCGGGGTTTGTGTTTGGGTTATTGCATGTCATTCCTTGAGGAACACCACTGTTTGAGTATCCATCCGGGGTCAGATCTCAGGGCAGATGTCTAGGCAGGTCATTCTAGACATCCATTTCCTCAGCAGCACTTTCCAGCTCATTTCAGGGGATCCAATAGGTGTTCCCAGGCCAGATGAGGTATGTAATCCATCCAGCGAGTTCTGGCTCTACCCCGGAGTCTCCTCCCAGTTGGACAACCTTGGAAGACCTCCAAAAGAAGGCACCCAAGTTGTATCCTGAGCCACCTCAGTTGACTTCTTTCAATGCCATGAACAGAAAATCTACTCCTAACTCCTAACTATAAGCCCACCCATAGAGGAAACTCATTTCTAGACTACCTAGAGCTCATGACCATAGTTTGGAGTTCTATCGTAGATCGTCTCAGCTTCCTCTTCACCACAATGGTCACCTACAATGCCTTCCTTTATCACCGCTGATACAAAACCAATCCATTTGTCCATTTTTCTGAAACTCGTGAGCAAGATCCCGAAAAACTTTAACTTATCCTCTTGAGGCAGCAACTCACCTCCAACCCAAAGAGAACAATACACTGTTTTCTAGCAGAGAACCATGAACTCAACCTTAGAGGTACAAGTTCTTATCATTGGTCACAAACTGCCCCAGTGCTGCTAAAGGTCACGGCCTGATCAAACCAATAGAAACACATCATCTGCATAAAGATGATATGTTTCCCAAGCTGGTCACTTTCCCAAGCCCCTCGCATCAGTAATACTTGTTTAACCAAAGGAAACAAACGGTTGTTGTGAGCAACTCTTACTTTTCCATCTGTATCTCTAAAAGCGCCTTAACAAAAAACCCAACCTATCGTCTGCTCGGGTTCATTTGGCAAACTGAAAGAGCAAAAACACTTAGTAGTGAGTGATTGATTAGAGTCTGGAGGGTTTCCCAACAGTTGCTCCTGTCGACAGAGTAGGACGAGTTCATTCACTGCATGGATTAGAGCTGTTGACAGTCCTTAAACAAGAGGATCCCCATCCCCCTGCAAAGAGCCAAGCCATTAAGATGCAGGGCCAGGGGTTGTATGTTTTTCAATACCTATATAAGTTCGGCTTTTATTTCTATATGTAGAATTCTGTGGAAAATGTGGAGTTCTTTTGCATTTACAAAATATACCACAGCATTATGACGCTGTGTCTGGGACTGTTACTTTGCTTTTAAACTAATAACATTACACACTGCTGATTTTACCTGGACAGTATTGTGTAAAATTGCCCTTTTTGCTTTGCTAGAGAACAAGTAAGATTCCTCCCTGGACCCTCCATCACTGGCATAGAGACACTCAAAGACATTTTCTGGTACTCAGGTGCTGCTTGTGATGGAGGAACCTAATCTGGGGCTAATGGAGGATCCTTGAAAATATGAAGTGGGGAAGATTGAAAACTCCCACAGATAAAAACGTTAGTGTCTGCTTATGTTTGTGCGTCTATGTGAGGCGATGACTCACAAAGCTGCAGGCATCCGAGCAGATTTTCTCTAAAGAAAATATGTTGCGGCCCTAATTCAACTCTCTAAATCTAATTCTTATTACACTCAGAGTGCATTAGGAACTCTTTGCTTTAGGGGGGGAGAGTCTTGAGGGACCAGTAAGATCCAAATGAAGGCCAAAACCTAAGTGGGCGTTCTTCAATCAAATGTGCAGGTTTGGGTTGAAAAATCAATATTGTGCTTTAGTGCACAGACCTATTTATTATTATTACAAATGTGTTTATGGTTTCATTTGCTAGTTTGACATCTCCTTTAATGCGGCATGGTTTAATGCGCTGTGGGCCAATGAAATCGCACGGCCACACTGGCGGCCATCTTGGTACGGTCCGCTTGCTCACCCATAACATTGTGTTGTAGTGGTGCATGTACTTTTTAAATAACCATAACTTGCTCAATTTTCTACCAATTTCCGAACGGTTTGGTTTGTTATAAACGTCAGAGGTGTAGTTATAACACTGCACTGATGGATAATTATGTTACACTCTCACGGCCAGCAACAATTAATATTTTAATTATTTTGTATTTTTGTCATTTGAATTGTAGCCACGTTAATAACGTTTGTAAGAAGCCAAACCGTTTGTAAATCAGTGAGATAAGAGTATTTACGTGTGTGCAGATCACTCACCTTCCTTCACGTACCACATCTTCCCCGTATCAAGATGGCCGAAGGGTGATCCCGTTCGAAACGCCGCCTTAAGACATCTAGCCTTTATGATACATATCTATGGCTACAACCATCTTTCTGCACAGACTATGGTTATGGTTTACAGTTGTGGAATGTCTACTTTAGTCCTGCAGAGACTCCGTATTCACAAGATCTGCAGATTGAGGGTTAAGTGTCAAGTTGTCAGTATGTAAACTGTTGGCAGCCGTATTAGCTTGTCCATTCAACCATCCCTATTCAAAGAGGTCCCAACTTGTAGTTTGAACAAAGCAAAGATCATTTCAATCGATTCCGACGGAAATGTATCACGGCCTGTGCAATTTGTAATACCAGGCCAACAGTAAAAAGGATTAAAGCTTGTGCTAGCTTGGTTAACATGGCCATTACTTTGCAGATTGTTGAACTGTATAAAGATTTTCTCTTGTTTTCCTGTTGTTAAAACTCACTGAAGTCGGTGTTTAGACTTTGCTTGGCAGAAATGATTATCTCATTGCAACACAATCCCTGGAAACCACAGTCAAGGTGGCTAAAATGGCAAGTTGTCTCCTTTAAGACTGAAACATCGCTCTACAAATACCTTAAAAACCTCTTAATTTGGTTGAAATTGCCAATAAATTCTTGTCAGCCCTGACAGTCTGGTTCAATACCGTCTGTCTGCTCCCACTAGCGATAGCTCGTATCACACAACAGTCCTTGTGCTGAGGCAAAGGTCAGCTCAGCAACAATAACCAGGAGCAGACATAACCGGGGCTTTTATGCAGAAAACGAGACGGGGAGGGCAACCTTTCCTGGTTTGACAAACAGCTCCCATGACCTTTTTAATGAGCTCAATCCAAAAAATGCTAAGCAGTCGGCTTCCCTGAGATCTGGTGACGGGCTTCGGAGCTGGAATAATTGCACGCGATGAAAAATGTTGCCTTGTTAGCGTCTCCGGCAGCTAATTGCGTGGCCAGAATGTGTTTCATTATCTATGGGGGCCTGACTCGTGCATGCTTGGTTAATGAAGATCGCTGTATGAGAAAATGTTCTGATAATTGTAATGAAACAGCGACTGTTAATGTAGCAGCTGAAGTGACCCAGTGAGTAGTTTGATCCTCATATTAGCTGTTAGAGTTTGTTGCATTGCTGCCACATTTGTAATCCTTGTTTCATGTGTGGTTATTGGGGAAGAGCAAAAATAATTTCCTGACCTACTATTGATTTTTTTAAAATGTGAAAATCCCCAGAAATATATATTTTTGTCTTCATTTGCAACACTGAAGTAAATATCCTGAGAAGATGCTGTGATGGAAAACACTGGTTTTATTATATTTTACTGTTAACATTAAGTACACTATAAAACAACAACAAAAAAACCCCCCAATTAAATACATATTTTGACAGCCGTGGTGCCAAAAATACTCCAAAATAATGAAAAATAACCATTTTCCATAATTAAAATACACTTTTTAACTTTGATTTTAGATCAGATCATGTGTATTTTGGGATTTACATATTTAATGAAGGATAATTACATGTGAAAAAATGATGACATGATATAAAATGTAGTTATACTACTACTACTATTGTACTATTGTTTATTTTATATATTATTTTCTTGTTTTGACATATGCAAATGTCTTTCATTAATTCCAAAATGCTGAATTCATGTGTTTTAGATGCATACATGAATAGATATAACTGTATTTTTAAGGATAACTAATGCCAATAGATAAAATAAACTGTTAAAAAATATATTTATTCAACATTTTTATTCATCTACTGTTACATATTATTATTAAATCCAAAACGCACACATGGTCTTATGTGAAACGAACTAGAAAATGTATTTTAATTGTAGAAAACTTCTCCATTTTTCATGAGATTTGTGCAATTAAAGGAATGTGTTGGTGTGGGAAGACTGGAGGCTTCTGCCAGTCAGAGCGACTGTCTAATGATCCTTGTTGACACCGAGCCTCCTGTGTGCTCACATCAAGGAGAGAGGCTAGAATGGAAAGGCGACAAATTAACAAGCTCATTAAAAAACATGAAAACTAATGTGGAAATAGCGATCAGATGGGACGGCTGCCGTTCGCTGCCGTTTCATCGCGATGCGCGCAGGCTTCATGAAAACAGTGACAGCATTTCATTTGTGGGCTTCATTTCACTTTCAAGTGTCACCTGTCACGGTACGACAAGCTGCTGCTGGCAAAAATGGAAAACAGCTTCCCCCTACAGGACCCACTTCACTATTACAGGTTGAAGAGTTGGAATAACAACACAACACATTTATTATTTGAACAAATGCAAGATACAGTTCACAAAAGTTCTATCCATAAATAAATAAACCCTCACGTATAGAACTATCTTCTACATATCTCTGCACTGATCAAGCCTAAAACACAGGAAGTAATCCGAGCACATGCTGCATGGCTGCAGCCTGCAGGAGCGACGTGGCTGTAAATGCATCCATGTGTGGAGGGGATCAATATGTGGACAGTGGTGTCACACAGAATGGAGAATGAGTGTGGGCTGGTAATGGGCCACGATTGAGCCCATTAGAGAAGAAAGGCAGTAATGGGACAGGGTTCTTATGCACATTCATGGCTTCATGGTGGAAACCTGCAATGTTTCTTATGGAGGAATTAACCTTGTGACTCCAGCTGGCCTCAGAGTAGCAGCATTAGCTGGTCAGTCTGATGATCTGTCTGACACAAGAGGTTGCTTTCAAATCAGGGGTTCATGAACTCTTGTTTCGTACCATCAACTTTGCTTTCGTCAACTTTTTTTTCCCCCAGCAAGTTACTGTCTTCTTCTTCTTCTAAGTACTCATTTTGTCTGAACACTCACTCTTATCATTTTCTTATGCAAGCAAGACTGCCATGTGTTAAGCTCA
>NW_007579981.1:16742-20197 GCF_000690725.1 Stegastes partitus
GAAGGCCAAAACCTAAGTGGGCGTTCTTCAATCAAATGTGCAGGTTTGGGTTGAAAAATCAATATTGTGCTTTAGTGCACAGACCTATTTATTATGTTTAAGGTTAGGTTCATGTTCAGTATCTGTCTGACTTGATAGGTTAGTGGTCAAGTCCCTTCTGTGGTTAAAGATCTAGCAGACAAGCAGAACAGTTTTTATGAAAACTCAGACTTTATATTTACTATAATTTAATTCATAATATGGTCGAATGTGACGAGAATGTACTGACGTCAGCGATATACGCACATCCTTGTGAAGAGTATTAGAGATGTTTGTATTAGAAGGGCTGTACAAATTGATTTATAGAGTATGATTCATACTGTGAATCATATATAAACATTTGTAGAATCCTGCTCCTGCTCAGCCTTGGTTTATAAATGGTAAATGGACTGCATTCTTGTTGTGTTTTTCTACGTTAATGCTCGTAGCTCCTTCGGTAAGCCTCCTTTCTTCTTGTTCTTGTCTCCTTCTGATGCACTGTTTGAATCCAAGACATCCTTCAAGGTATGAGAGGAGACACAGTGGCACAAATTTACAGAAATCAGACAAATTTATAGTGTGTAGATTAAAAAAATGGACGTAGTTTAAACAGTGAAGCCAATATGGAAGTGCCTTAAAGCTGCATTCTTTCTAGCAGCCAGCAGGGGGCGACACCTCCAAATGCCAATGTGTATTAGAAAATGACACTATTTCTATGTTGATTTATTTCATCAGTTAACATTTCACAAATGTGTTTATGGTTCCATTTGCTAGTTTGACATCTCCTTTAACGCGGCATGGTGTTCAATTTGTAGAAAATGGTCTCATTTAGAGTAAAAAAGACGATAAAGCAGGATATGTTTTGGGGCGTGGCTACCTTATTGTTGACCAGTATCTACCATGTGGGCATTAATTAAATTCACTGTCACTTTAGGCTCCAAGAAAAACAAGATATTGGCAGAAAGATTACAAACTCAAAGCTTCTAAAAAGTAATTCTTAAACCAGTGGTTATGTGGCTACAACCATAGATATGTATAATAAAGGCTAGATGTCTCGTCCGCGCTGTCGGCCAATGAAATCGCACGGCCACACTGGCGGCCATCTTGGTACGGTCTGCTCGCTCACCTATAACATTGTGTTGTAGTGGTGCATGGACTTTTTAAATAACCATAGCTTGCTCAATTTTCTACCGATTTCCAAAGGGTTTGGTTTGTTATAAACGTCAGAGGTGTAGCTATAACACTGCACTGATGGATAATTATGTTACTCTCTCACGGCCAGCAACAATTAGTATTTGAATTATTTTGTATTTTTGCTATTTGAATCGTAGCCACGTCAATAACGTTTGTAAGAAACCAAACCGTTTGTAAATCCATCAAGATTTCAGTGAGATAAGAGTATTTACGTTTGTGCAGATAACTCACCTTCCTTCACGTACCACATCTTCCTCGTATCAAGGTGGCCGAAGGGTGATCCCGTTCGCAACGCCGCCTTAAGACATCTAGCCTTTATTATACATATCTATGGCTACAACCATCTTTCTGCACAGACTATGGTTATGGTTTACAGTTGTGGAATGTCTACTTTAGTCCTGCAGAGACTCCGTATNCATTGGAACCTCAAGACTGCCGTGATGTACACGGTCTTTACAGGTGTATGTAAAGTTTAGTTCTCGACTGTATGTAGCCCTCTAAGGGGTTCTACTTATGGTTGATAGGGTGACCAGGTGTGTCACACAGTCGGTATCTTATAACCTCTTAATCCTTGATTTGAGGAAGGTTTGCTGAGCCCTTTATTGCTGGGAGTAAATAAAAATGTGGCATACCTGATTCAAAGCTGTTGTTCTATGGATAAGGGGAAACATACACAGGTGCTGCTCTGGTATGGCCTCATACGTCTGAATACATGGAAAGGTTGGTCACTGACATCATTTAAATATAAGAAGGTCCCTCTAAAGGTCACATATGCCTCCTGCTTTAACTTGAAACTACCTTTCTGCTCTTTCAGCCGCTGGTCTGACAGGTTCTTTGAGCAGCCATCTAAACTGTCTCTGGATTTCTAGACTTATTGCTTGTTGAGAAAATGTCCAGTTTTAATGAACAGACGTACAACGTTGTCTAATCTAATAACAGTCTGTGTGTTTGGCAAAGGAAAAGTGTTTCATCTCCCTTAGAGATCAATTTGGATCGAAGCAAGTGAATAAATCTTGTCATGATTTCTGTCTTAGTGGGTGTAGGTGGGAGACAGATGGAAAGATGCTGCCCGTCCCTGAATGTCATTCAGCTGCAGCAAAGAGGGCATTCAGACCAAAACCAGAGTCTGTCCCAGAGAAAGCTGCTGTGATGCACTAAAAACTCTTGGACTAATGACTAAATACTGCATGAAGCTGCACAAACTGGTCAGCTTTTCACTTACATATGAACTTTTGAAACTTGCAGAGAACCTATTGGTGAGAAACAGCTGTTAAGATGACATGTGGTGCATCTGTCGCATCACTTTCGCACTAGTTTGACTCACCAGATGTAGACTTTGGGTATAAGTCTGCCATTGGCATTTCATGTAGCTTTCCCCTCTGAGCTAGCAAGGCGCCACAATGAAAATTTCAAGTGTTGCAGAGGATTTAGATCATACAACGAGGCAGATTTGGGGTTTTTTTGTGTGTGAATTAGCTATTTTTACCCATAGGCAACTAAAGTAGGCCTCCATTATACTTTATTTTAATGTCTTTATTTGTGTTTGTTATACATACACTGCTTATTTTATCTATGACAGATATTCTAAAAGTTTCTAATGTAAATAATTTTGATTTCTAAGCTCAAGTGAGGTGTTTTTTTTTTGTCATTTTGGGCATTAAATCTCAGTTTTTGCAGCTCTAAATCTGGCTCCTGAAGGTTTGTTAGCCATGATTCAATGCAAAAATTCAAATGTGATGATTAGAAATGGGGAATTACAGTAAACTCAAAGCCTAACATCCATCCATCCATCCATCCATCCATTATCTATACACCACTTAATCCTCACTAGGGTCATGGGGGGGCTGGAGTCTATCCCAGCTGACTCAGGGTGAAGGCAGGGGACAATGCCTAACATGTTTCCAAAAAAAAAGAAAAAAACAAAACATATTTTATGTAGGAAATAAATGATTCTTGCCTATGTGGGTTTTCTCCAGGTACATGCATGATGGGTTAAGTGGTGACTCTAAACTTGGCTGTAGTTGTCAGTGTAAGCACGGTGCATGCTAAATGCCAAAAATCAATACCTGCAAGGCCTCGTTAAACTCACCCTTTAACGATGTGACCGGAGCAATTAACTTTATCCGCTTTCTGACCTGAGCAGTACGGACAAAGTCATGCAGATTTAAAATTTTCTTTCACAGCACAACATGCTGAGGTCTGGGTCATCATGTCCCCAACGGAGGTGCAGTTATAAAACACTG
>NW_007579981.1:20388-24610 GCF_000690725.1 Stegastes partitus
TTTTGTCTGAACACTCACTCTTATCATTTTCTTATGCAAGCAAGACTGCCATGTGTTAAGCTCAAATATTGTAAATCTAGCCTTTTTAGGTCACCCTCAATTGATTGAAACTGGAACAGATGCGTAAGTTGTGCATTTTGGTTCTTTTATCAATTTATTGTAGGTCTTCTGGAAATATGACCATTGGGTCAAAAATTGTTTGGGTTCAGTCTGATAGGGATCCAAAAATGCAACAAAGGGTTAGCTGGATAGAAAGGAGGGATTTATTCAAGGCTGCAGGGAAACAAGGGACACCGGGAAATCCAGGTGAGGTTCCAAGAGGGACCGGGAGGCAGAACCACTGAGGCTGGAGCTCAGCTGCAGAAGCTGGGCTGGGAGGCGTCGATCCGACGGGAGAGGTTCTGGCAGGAACACAGGCACAGTGGAAATAAGACAAAGCGAGATTCTCAAAGCACAAAGTTCTCTAAGCTAACTAGCTGACCTGTTCGCACTCAAGAGAGGAGTAATCCACTGGCGTTGGAGCACAGGTGGAGGCTTTATGCAGCTTTATGCTGATTTCTGACCAGCCTCAGGTGTGGAAGAGTGAGTGACACCCGTCCAGAAACCCTGCCCAGCCTGAAAAACCTCATGCAGCCGCCAAACAACAAGCGCATGCACTAAACCATGTCTCACAATGAAAACACAAAAACTCGGATCACCACAAAAAATATGCACACAGCAACTGGAAATACCAGTTTATGCAAGAAGGAAGCTCTTCCTCCAGAACTGGCTCCACAGAGCTCAACTGAAGTTTGCTGCTGATCACATGGACAAAGAAAAGACCTTCAGGAGGAAACTTCTGTGGTCAGATGAAACAAAAATTGGGCTTTTTAGCCATAGTTACCAGAAGTATGTTCGGAGGAGGAGAAGAAGAGGCCTTTTACCCCAAGAACACCAAACCTACCATCAAGCATGGCGGTGGCAGTATCACGCTCTGGGGCTGTTTTGGTGCCAGTGGAAGTGGAGCTTTAAACAAAGTAAATGGAATCATGACAAAGGACGATTACCTCCACATTCTTCAGGAAAACCAAAAATCATCAGCCAGAAGGTTGGATCTTGGACAAAGTGGTAGAGAAATTACTAAATCCGGCTAGAATGAAGTTTTTTGACTGGTTTCCCCCAAAGTCCTGACTTAAATCCCATCAAGAACCACGATGAAGACACAAGGTTGTGTCAGAAATGGTCAAAGATACAACCAGAAGTTTGTTGATGGTGCCTAAATGGTCAAACAACATTTAACCAAATATTTGCATTGCTGTATGTACATTTTTGATGCAGCTGATTTTGTCATATTTCCAGAAGACCTGCAACAAACTTATGACAGAACCAAAATGCATGATTGCTTTTTAGTCACAAAGACAACCAGGTTTCAATGATTCCATCATAGACAATTCAGAGTTATAGGCGTCATTGGAACCTCAAGACTGCCGTGATGTACACGGTCTTTACAGGTGTATGTAAAGTTTAGTTCCTGACTGTATCTCGCCCTCTAAGCGGTTTTACTTATGGTTGAATAGGGTGACCAGGTGTGTCACACAGTCGGTATCTTATAACCTCTTAATCCTTGATTTGAGGAAGGTTTGCTGAGCCCTTTATTGCTGGGAGTAAATAAAAATGTGGCATACCTGATTCAAAGCTGTTGTTCTATGGATAAGGGGAAACATACACAGGTGCTGCTCTGGTATGGCCTCATACGTCTGAAAACATGCAACGGTTGGTCACTGACATCATTTAAATATAAGAAGGTCCCTCTAAAGGTCACATATGCCTCCTGCTTTAACTTGAAACTACCTTTCTGCTCTTTCAGCCACTGGTCTGACAGGTTCTTTGAGCAGCCATCTAAACTGTCTCTGGATTTCTAGACTTATTGCTTGTTGAGAAAATGTCCAGTTTTAATGAACAGACGTACAACGTTGTCTAATCTAATAACAGTCTGTGTGTTTGGCAAAGGAAAAGTGTTTCATCTCCCTTAGAGATCAATTTGGATCGAAGCAAGTGAATAAATCTTGTCATGGTTTCTGTCTTAGTGGGTGTAGGTGGGAGACAGATGGAAAGATGCTGCCCATCCCTGAATGTCATTCAGCTGCAGCAAAGAGGGCATTCAGACCAAAACCAGAGTCTGTCCCAGAGAAAGCTGCTCTGATGCACTAAAACCCTTGAACTAATGACTAAATACTGCATAAAGTTGCACAAAATGGTCGCTTTTCACTTACATATTAACTTTTGAAACTTGCAGAGAACCCGTTGGTCAGAAACAGCTGTTAAGATGACCTGTGGTGCATCTGTTACATCACTTTCACTCTAGTCTGACTCATCAGATGTAGACTTTGGGTATAAGTCGGCCAATGGCCTCGCATTTCACGTAGCTTTCCCCGCTGAGCTAGCAAGCTGCCACAATGACAATGTAAAGTTTTTCAGAGGATTTAAATCATACAATGAGGCTTTTTGTGTGTGAATTACCTATTTTTACCCATAGACATCCAAAGTAGGCCTCCAATATACTTTATTTTAATGTCTCTATTTGTGTTTGTGGACGTATTTTTGTCATTTTGGGCATGAACTCTCAGCTTCTGCAGCTCTACATCTTGCTACTGAAGTTCTGTTGGCCGTGATTTAATACAAAACATTCAATTTTGATGATTAGAAATGAAAAATGACAGTAAAATCAAAGCCTAATGTTTAAAAAAAAGAAAGAACAAGTAACAAGTGAATAATTGATCCTTGCCGATGTGGCTTTTCTCCAGGTACATGCATGATGGGTTAAGTGGTGACTCTAAACTTGGCTGTAGTTGTCAGTGTAAGCACGGTGCATGCTAAATGCCAACAATCAATACCTGCAAGGCCTCGTTAAACTCACCCTTTAACGATGTGACCGGAGCAATTAACTTTATCCGCTTTCTGACCTGAGCAGTACGGACAAAGTCATGCAGATTTAAAATTTTCTTTCACAGCACAACATGCTGAGGTCTGGGTCATCATGTCCCCAACGGAGGTGCAGTTATAAAACACTGAGAGATGAGAAAGAAGACACTAATTTGAATAACCGCCTGTTTATTTGGGGCTATCGGAGGGGTTGGGTTGATTTTTACTGTTGCACCATTTGTGACGTCCAAGTTTGGGTTCTAAAATTCTGAATTTTACTGAACTTGAGTCATCTCAATGTACTTCTAAAGAACTTACCCACCCAGCAAAAAAAAAAAAAAAGGTTGAAAAGACATTGGAAAGACGTCTTTGCCATACGTCTAAATGACGTCACAATTTGGTTAAAAAGTGAAAGGTGAAAAGCCGCCTTTGTCAGGTCGTCGAAAAGACGTCTATTAAGACGTCTCTTTATCACCTTGTGTTGCATTATGGGTACTGTAGTTCCTCAGTGTTCATTACAAGTGTGGCAAGTTGTAGTGGTCTACTACACAATATGCAAAGAAAGGAAAACTTTAGCTTAATATTTCTGTTATCTGACTTGCTTGGATAGAGATAGCTAGTTAGCTATGGGACCAAAAACAACCCAATTTCTACAACTGTATTTGGGCTAAATTTGGACCAAATTGGACAGCACAAAAACAGCACAATTTCAACGACTATATTTGGGCTAAATCTAGGTTATGATAGACCGACCAGATTTAGCCCAAAAAATGTCTAAATTACGCCGGGTGTTTGGGGGGTACAGCGTCATATTATAGAGAGGAACCCAACCACTCCAATCATTCCCATGAAACAAGCACCTAAAACCTTACACTTGCAGTTTCAAGCAAACCAAATGAGGCCTGTTGGTTTGCAGGTTGTACTTCAAATTTAGCAGCTCATACGGCGTGTTCCTAAATCTGTTCCTAACAATCAAACATTGGGCTTTTGAGCAAACACTGATTTCAAATGCAACATTGCAGTCTGCTGCTTTTCAAGATAGTGATTTGGCAGAAACTCTTTTCCCAACACATTCACAGAGCGTCCAGTCTGGAGCTGGTTTTCCTACGTTTCCGTTTGTCCATCTATCAAGACATTACACATATGATTGTCTGTTTTCTTTCTGTTTGTCTTAATCTGTCTATTTCACACCATTTCTTTGGAGCTATGTCTATTCCAACTCCAGGTAGCCCAGGCCAGCTTGACCACTGTTGAGGCCGGTGCGTCGAACCCAACCCAGGAAAGAAGAAACACACACTGATCAACAGCAGCAGTTATGAAA
>NW_007579981.1:25813-28860 GCF_000690725.1 Stegastes partitus
GTGTTCTGGGGATTATCTGCGACAAATACAAACTACTGTCATTTTTAAAAAGATTTATTCGGGGGCATGTTTACCTTCAGAGATTTCTAAACGAACAGGAAAAGCCATACAGGAAATGTAATGAAACCAGGAACCACTCAGCTGTCAGGATTAACAAGAAAACCTGTGGTGTGTCCTGGCTCTTTAAACCTTTGAATCACATTTTTATTCACCGTGGGCTCATTTTTCACTGAAATATAAAATCCTTGCACTTCTATGGAAACAGAACAATCGATTTCAGAAGCAAAAAGGACTCAGACGCTGTATTTTATTCAGTATGACGCTGTTACGATGCCAAACATCATCAAAAAAGAAGAAAGTAGAAAAAGACGTTCTTTGATTTCTTGCTTTGCAAAAATAAAACAACCCGGAATCAACATGTCCAACCGTTTTTCCAAGTGCCTACAACTAGTAGTAATCCTGGAATAGGCCTATAGCTCTACTTACTATGGTTTCTGTACTTTCTTCTACATGCTCTGTGTCAGATCAGCTGAAAATTTCCCAGATTTTTTGCTGCGTCACTCTTGGTAACAGCTGAGTCATTCATGGCTTCACAGTTGAGACGAGGAGTGCAGAATTTTGGGATTTTTACAGAATCTGTTCAATGCAAACACCTTGTTTTTGATGAAAGTTTAACCTTGTAATGCCAAGTGTACTTTTTTTTTTGCTTGAAAAACACATTCAGTGCACATGTAGTCCACCGTGGATCAGAATTCATGCACCAAAAATGCCGGACGTAGCAAAAATACTAAAATCTGAAAATTGCTATTTAATTTATTTTTATGAAAAAATGTCAGACAGTTTGATAAACACGCCACTTTCCAAAAAATGTGAATTTTCTGGTGATTATTTCATGTTTCAGACTTTACAGGGTTAAATGTGGCGTGTAGAATAAAGTGATTTTGATTAATTTTGATGATTTTAAGCTGATTTTTGCTGATGGAGCCACACATGACACATAGTTAATTCAACAAGCATTAGAAAGGTAATAATTTGAGGACTTTTCCTGTTTTTGCAGTTTCTGGCTCTGATAAATGGTGTAATTTTGGTGATTTTCTTTAAAGGTAACATGCATTTCAAACCGAGTTTGGGGCTTCAGGTGAAAATAAAAACCTACATTGTCTAAACCAATCAGTGTCTCCATCACAGTGAAGCTATCGATTACACAAATGTTAAGATTGTCCTGCAATTCTGGTGCAACTGTGCTGCAGATGCAACGTCCAAATGTCCCCCCGATAGTCTTCAGTACTTGAGTTCCACAGAAAGAGTCGGTGGAGTGAGCCGAGCTGTTTACTCAGCGTGATGTGATGTGCAAGACTCAGCCATCAGGACTCAGAGAGAAATCCATTGTTAGCTGCTATCAATAGGACAGGAAGACTTTGATCGGGGCCTGGAAAACACCCGGCCTTTACAAGAGCTTGGATTTCTCCGGGAGAGGAAAAGCAGGTTTGGCTCTTTGAAACCTCGCAAACTAACAGACGCAGCGGGCCTCGTACCACAACAAGCCTTTGGCCCGAGCCTCACGCTGCTGCCGCTGCCGTTTGTTGTGCGTTCAAAGAGGATGGACACTCGGAGGGGCCTGTGATGTTCACAGAGGGAGGATGTGCGAGGCCGAGGAACGTCCCCGGCCGCTCGTGTTTGTGTTCGGCGAACCTCTGAACCTTTGGATTGCCGGTTCAGACGCCGCGAGTCACGTTTGCGTCGGTGTGAGTGCGTGGTCGGCGTGCGCAGAAAAAGAGGCGGGAGGGGTTTGTGCTGCAGGAGGCTTCACTATTGACATGATCAACAAGTGCACATGAGCACCTGAGTTACTGATTACAGGTGATTTTATAATTTTTTTTTTTTTTTGTCCTCCCCGTGATAAGACTCTTTGCTTGAAGCACAAAGTCCTACCAGGTGCAACAAGGCTTCTGCTGCCATTCCTCACAGAACCGCCGCTGCCTGTCAGGTAAAGACTTTTACTGCTTTAAGCCCACAGATTCTTCTTTATCATGTGTTGCTGATGCACTGTCTGCACTGTAATTAGATCAAATGTGCAATTAAAGCACAAATCTAAGCTGCAACGACGTCTTTTTATAATTTAAATTCAACAATCCACACTATTACCTGAACTAAAGAAGCATTTGTTTGAATTTTTCACATTTTCAATTACATTTGATTTAATTTCTTATGATCTTGTTCTTTTTTTTTGCAGGTTTTTTTTTTTATTTTGCTTTTTTTTGCAGCATCATGAGTGTCGAGTCCAAAAAAACAAGTGAGGCTTGTTGCTCCAAGCTCAAGGTCAGTTAAAAATGTTACCTTCTGCCTGTATTACAAAGGGGAGTGTTGCCTAATGTCGTTATGCATGCTAATAGTTGTAAAATCTCACTCTGAAACTGCTGTTTTTAACATTATAATTACCTGCTTTATCCACTCTGCCGTACAAATAACACACCTGAGCTGTTTGTCGTCCTCTAATTTGAGTGAAATTGAATGTAAAGGAGGTTTAAAATGCTTGTAATAACAGAGAAATGCATGGACGCTCAGTGAAGTAGACAGAAAACGGTGATATCAGGGTTGTAAGCTGCTGTTTATTGCCTCTCATGTGCGGCGCCACACTTTATTACAAGTTTACATAACAGGCTGGTCACATAAAACACATCAACCTCCAGAGGAATTATGTAAAAACATGTTGGAGGAGATGTTTACATGTAGACTTTAAGCTGCCGATGACTGCGTTTATCTGTGAATGCACAGAAAAATCAGTGGCAATCATTGATTGTGTTTGTGTCAATAACACGGTGGCATGCAGGTCAGAATGTATTGGGAGGCAAACAATGTGCAGAACAAGGGTTTCAGGAAATGTTGTTTTATATAACGTTCATGTGTTGTTTGCAGACAAGACAACACATGTTCTTGTAGGCTTCTTATTTCTGGCTTGCAAACCTTAATTTTTCTAAACCAGTTGATTAAAAACACAGAACCTCTTAAGGCCTGAGTCACATTTTGGGTTAGATTACCACAGTAGT
>NW_007579981.1:29336-31078 GCF_000690725.1 Stegastes partitus
GAGACTAAAGGTTAACCTCTTCACTAGATTACCATTTCTGCAGACGACATACATCTAATAATTATTTTATTCCTGTAATGGAGCTACTTAACGGTATTTTTTTTTATACATCGTTAAACATCACGACAAACTTAAGTCAAATGAATTCATGTTTTCTAGTTGATTGAATTTATAAATATGGGTTTTGCTCGTATCTAGTTGTTTGAACTCATAAAAACCTTTCGTGACTTGAGGAATGTTGACTGGAAACGGAATGAATGAACAGCTGAGCGTTTACAATAAGCAGCACGAGGATATCAGCCGACTTCCCACAATGCATTGTTCGAGAGTTAAAACTCCCCAGAGACTTTTTTTTTTTTTTTGTAGTTTGAGACAACAAACATGGTTGAAACCTGCTTTGTGTCTTTGTTGAATTAAGTTATGGTTGTTTCTTGTCATAATAATCAAACCGAATCAAACCACGACAAAGGTTAGAGCTGAGTTCATAGACTCCACGTCTCTGAGTTCTCCATGTTAAATAAAGTAAATTAACTCTTAAAACATAGAAAACTGTAAAAAGAAAAGACAGAATAACCACCGTCTGAGGGACTCTTTGATTCAACTTAATATCTTTTATTTATTGAACTTGTTTTCTTAAGTTCAGTCAATTCAAAAAGTTTTATTGAAAGTCTCAAAACAGCAACTTTCTTTTCTAATCAACCTGTTTTTACGCAATTAGGTTTAAATAACACAATTTCACTGGTTTACTAATATCAATGAATTGTATAATATGAATAGTAATTTAGTAAAATGGATGAAATCATAACAAAATTGGAAGGTAATCACGAAAAATGAATCAAAAACAGAAGAAAAGTAAAAGATAGTTGGTCTAAAGTCAAACTTAGACAGACTTAAAGCTGCTGATCTGACCTGAAAACAAACAAGGAAGCTAATTTGACAATTGAAGACTCAGTTTGACTAATTTTTTGAGACAAAAAAAGTCAAAATTCTCTGATTCCAGCTTCTTAAAAGTCAATATTTTCTGGTTTCTTTCCTCCTCTGTGACTGAAAATCACATAAATCAACTGAACATAAGAAAAACATGGACTATAAAACACGTTTTCACCATTTTCTGACATTTTCATGGAGAAAAAAAAAGAAAACCAACGTTAGCTGCAGCCCTGATACTGACTGATGACTAACAGAGCAACAAATGACCAACAACTGATTAACTGATGTCGTCCTTTGTGTGTTTTAAACAGCGCTGGTCTCCTCTTGTGCATTTCTAAGGACTGTAATCTCATTTAATGTCAATTACATCATGTTTAAAGTAAATTCAAAGAGCTGTAAAATGTGTTAAAGTGTCCTGTGTGAGTCTAATCTACCATGAGCTAAAATTACATCCTGTCATATAAAAGCCTCATTTCCCTGCACGACAGCCTCCTTATCCCAACAAATGAATCATCTTATCTGCGGCAGTCATTTAAAGAATCCGCCGGGCTGATCTAATCAACTGGACTCTGCTGGGCTCTGCTCTAACAGCTTGTTGTTGTTCTTGCAGCTCTTCCTGGCCTCGCTGGCCTTTGTGTATTTTTCCAAAGCCTTTGGTGGAGCCTACATGAAGAGCTCCATCACCCAGATTGAAAGGCGCTTTGATATCCCCAGCTCGCTCATCGGCTTCATAGATGGCAGCTTCGAAATGGGTATGTGCAGCTTCTGCTGGCCGAAGACGAAACTGGAGAAAAATAGTGAAAGAAGAAAAT
>NW_007579981.1:31577-46149 GCF_000690725.1 Stegastes partitus
AAAAAATGCTGCCTCTATATTCTATACATATTTTACTTTGTACATTTTTAAACACTGCCTGCAGTTCAATCTAGTACAGCCAAAAAGTCCCAGAATTTTTGCGAAGTCACTGTTACTTGCAGCTGAGTCATTAACGACAACAAACTGAAGACCCCTAAAAACTCTTCTTCTTCTTTCCAGGCAACCTGCTGGTCATCGCCTTTGTGAGCTACTTTGGCGCTAAGCTGCATCGCCCCCGGCTCATCGGTATCGGCTGTGTGATCATGGCGGCTGGATCGTACCTGACAGCGCTGCCTCACTTCTTCCAGGGACCGTTAGTACACGACTACTTCGTATATGTCTTGTGGGCCTTTCATTCAAGACAGTAGACGTCATAAGGCGGACTTGTGATGAAATGTCTTTAAAAATAGAGTTACAATGCAGAATCGTGTCTCGATATCTCCTTAAAAACACATACAGTGAGTTTGGCAGCACGTTTACCATTAATAGTGTGAAATTTTGCTGCTTTTTACATTAAATTTGTTTGGTTGACATGCTCCAGATGCATGTTTTCCACCATCCAGAACTTCCCTGCCACCCAGAAATGTTAAAACACATGCTAGTATACGTATACATTTGGTGTTTTTACGAAAATTTTGCACTGATTCCTGATATTTTTCAGGTATAAATATGAGACCAGCGTGGCTCACAGCACCAACATCAACAGCAGTGAGAACATCCTGCCGTGTCTGTCCAACAACAGCCTGATTGATCTCGATGAGACACCAGACGCCGCGGCCAAAACAGGTATTCGGCACATTTACTGCATCAGATTAGTTGTTCCATTTGTTGCCGTGTTCAGCCTTTAAGTCGGGTTGTCGTCCTCTCAGCTTGTGAGAAAGCCGCCGGCTCGTCCATGTGGATCTACGTTTTCTTGGGCAACATGCTGCGTGGAATCGGAGAGACTCCCATCATGCCTCTGGGGGTTTCCTATCTGGACGACTTTTCCAGAGAAGAGAACACCCCTTTCTATCTGGGTCGGTCACTTTTTTTTTTTTTTACACGTTATCGCTCGTTTTTGTGGTATTTGACAGAGTTTCCAACCTTTCGTCCTTTTCTTTTTTCCTGCCATTCTGCTGCTTTATAGATTGTCCTTCGTCTTCTCTGTGACATTTTAGTGAATCAGTGTCCCAGTTTGTGGAGCTGTTGTACTGTATGCCTCTCTTGGACCACTTAGTCGTCCAGTGACCCCGGAGATAAAACAGACTGTAAAAAAACCAAACATCTGGTAAAAATGGTCAAACGACTGGCAAACAAAAACCATATATTTAAACCTAAAATGTAAATTTAAATTCAAATGAAGTGCGATAACAATAAATTCATAAACATTTTCATGAATGCTTTGCACAAAAATGCTTTTATTTTACAGATTTAGATCCTCGTCTAAATTATTGTGTTAAAACACCTTCAATAGACTAATAAAGTTTTGGGTTTTTTTTCTTTTAACAAATTTGGCCTAAATTATTACACTTTTGTTAAAAATCTGCTCATTGGTAAATAAAAATCTTGTTCTGGAAGGCAAATAAAGTAAATGCTGCTGAAAATGTACCACAAAATGGTAAATATTTATCATTTCAACCAATTTAACTAACTAGCTCGCTAACTAGCTAACTAACTAACTAACTAACTGACTGACTGACTGGCTGACTGACTAGCTAGCAAGCTAGCTAACTAACTAACTGAATGCCCCCAGGAGGAAGCGGAAAACTAAAAATGGCTTTCACTGTGTAACAGATATTACAAAATAAGACTTTTATATCAACAAATAAACTAATAAGATTAAATATATATTTCCAGCATTACAGAGTTTCAATGTAAAGGAAAGCATAAATATCAAGCTAGTAAGAGATTAATCCAAAATACACATTTAGTACTGTTATTTTACATATTTTATAAAAAATATTTTTTGGAATTTTACATACATTTGTACATAGTTTAAGAAAATAGAAAAATACTGAAAAAAAATCTGTGAAAAATCTTAAATAAATACATTAGCAATCATAAAAGCAGCTTTACTTCACTGTTTTTAGTGTTTTTACAGTTTTTGTGTTTAATTATGTCAAGCAGCAAAATTATAAGATTTTGTCTGTAATTTTCAAACTTTTTTTACAATTAAAAAACAACAACAAACAAAACCCAAAATGAAACAGGAAGTACTGTCAAATGTTCTGTATATAAGGATTTATTTATTTTTATTTTTTACAGTGCATCCTACTGTTCTACACATAGTTTTTTTTTAATCTCTTCCTTTCTCTCTCATTCCTCCAGCCTGCATCCACACGGTGGGAATCTTGGGCCCCATGTTCGGCTTCATGCTCGGCTCTTTTCTCGCTAAGATCTACGTGGACATTGGAACCGTGGACTTAGGTACGAAACACATGAATGTACCGAGTGTTGCAACACCACAGACTGTCATCTGGGTAATTCTGGAGTGTGTTGTGTCAATAAAGCTCATCTGTGTTGTCAGATTTTCAAAAATAAGGATAAATATAGTCAGAGAAGTTGAAAAAAAATCGACTTATTGGGTGTTTAGTGCCTTTAATTATACTTAATATCTATAACTGTACTGCATGTTGTTCTAATTTTAGCAGATAGTTATTGATGCTACATTATTCAATCATTTCTGTTCTGTTAAGTTGAATTTCAACATTTAATTTTTCATTTATTGCCAATGCTGGTGTATTGCGACACCCCTCCAGTGACTTCATTATGTAAGTTACATCTCATAACCCCCCTGAAAGAGCCTTATAGTAAAAACAGTTCACCTTTCCCCCCTTGAACCTCGTATATACAGCAAAAGCAGAGGATTTCCCAACATTTCCTCCTGTTGACACAGCAGGTCACAGTTTGCCGGAGCTGTTGTCGAACAGGAGGACTCGGTGAACCCGACTCAGTCCCACAAACACAGCCTCTTCCATAACCTGCTTCTTCCCCCCCAGACACCATCACCATTACCCACAAGGACTCCCGTTGGGTGGGAGCCTGGTGGCTGGGCTTCATCGTGACCGGCACCGTGGTTCTGATGTCCAGCATCCCGTTCTGGTTCCTGCCCAAGTCTCTGCCCAAGCAGGGGAAGGAGCAGAGCCGGAGTAAGAGCACCGAACTGGCCATGATGACGGAACAAGAGAACTTCCTGCCAGAAGAAAGTCAGGAGCCCGAGGAGAAGCCGGTCACGTTCAAGGAGCTGGCTAAAGGTAACCGCTGAGATGTAGTGGTTAGCCTCCCCTAAAGGCCTCTGGAAACGGGTTTATCTAGAAAAAGGAAGGTCGTAAACATAAAAAGGTGAAACGTCGTTAGCTGTGTCACTGCTGTCAGGGTTCATGTGTTTAATTATCAATCATGTATGACCCGGATGACGCAAGAGCCCAGATAGCAAAACACTCAAAACAAATAACTGTAGTATCTGGACAAGAGAAACATCTTCAATATAATGTCAATGCAACACAAAGTCCTCTGTGGAAGCAGCACAACCATGATGAGAGCTGGAGAGAATGAAAAATGTCTGTTATGTCACGTGATGAAGGTCAATTGCCATAAACAAGAAGTTGATTTTATTTATTTTACAAAAAGTACAGTTTTCAAAGTGGCCACATGTGTTCACTACTACTGGGGGAAATGGTTGCTCTGCACACTATAGATATTTGTTTCTATTCTTGTCTTTTATATATTTGGTATAAACGCTGCCTGTCGTTCAGTCAAAAAGTCCCTGAATTTTTTGTCATGTGACCGTTGATCTCAGCTGAGTCACTGATGGCTTCATGGTTGTGTGGAAGAGGGAAGAATTTTTTGTATTTTACAGAATTTGCGTGCAGCAAAGGATATATTTGTGGCAAATTTATAAGTGAGAAATGTTGTGATTTTAAACTCAAATTTGGTAGGTGCCACATGGTATTCATTCATGGACAGTCGGAAAGTTGAAAGTACAAAGATTCTCTATATATACATTCTTCTATGGATAAAAGAAGAAAAAGAAAAAAAATTAGGTATTACAAGAATTATTAAGCTAATATTAGCCCAGGTAATATATATATATATATAATTATCAACAGATATAAGCATGCTTTATGACAAAAATGTCATATACCCATCAGTGCTGCAAAAATGTGAAGACATAGGAATGTGGAAATTATATGAAATAAAACGTTTTGTAATATTAGAGTTGTCATAATGTCAGACTTTCAGATCACAATTATCGTGGCTGAACAAATTCACAGAAACAATATTACCGTAATGTCAAGAGAAATTTTTAAATATTTAAAATTCAAAGTAATCTTGCAGAAAAAAAGTGCAGATTAATTTACCTTTTGCTGCCACACTGCACAACATGTCGAGTTCAATTTGATTAATTTCATGTATCTTGCATCAGTAATGCTTTTTTCTGTGAATCAGGGCTGTTGTATTATCAGATTTCCAATATTTGAATATCGTGGCCAACATAAGTCACAATATTATCACAAAATCTATAGAAAATGATTTAATTTATTTATTTATTGTGTTTTCTCTCATTTTTGGCAAATGAATTACACTCAAAACCAAGCACAGGGACTTGGAGAGAGAGTTTGAACCTATAACTACAACTTCGTTAAAACTTATATATAAATATATATATATAACAGCCATCATCAGTACCGGTGCTCTGCAAAACACTAATCTCACTAAACCTGTTTGATCTCTCTCCAGATTTCATTCCATCCCTGAAGAGACTCTTCAAGAACAGCATCTTCTCCCTGATGGTCCTCACCTACCTGGTGGCCGTCAACGGCTTCATCGGCATGATCACCTTCAAGCCCAAGTTCATGGAGCAAACCTTCGGCCAGTCGGCCTCCAAAGCCATTTTCCTCATAGGTACGAGGCCTGTCCACCCCGCTCCGCTCTGCTCTGCTCGGCTCAGACAATACTGTTGTTGAAGGGAAGTGTGATTGTGTGTGATAACGCCGGGTTAACATGTAAGTAGGCCTCTGAGAGCTTCTCCCTGCGCGCTATAATTAGCGTTTAACGACTGTTTACCGGCAAACAGAGTATGGATTGTTCTTCAGTCGTCGCAGAACAACAGTTGGCTGCCGAACAGAACCGTTTTAATGCAAATAGCTTTTGATGTGGCCCTTTTCTGAGCAGCACTTGAACGCAGCACGAGTTTACAGCATGAAGTCTTTTCCCATCAGAGATCCTGCTGCAGGACTTTTACAGATATCAGTCCGGTACTTTAACGATACTCTCATCGGTACTTTTTGATAGTTTATAAGAGAAACAACTCCATAAGTTAAGAACAGATTGCTCTACTTTCTCATAAGTGCTGTGAAATAATCCCACTTTACTGCATCTGTCTATGCGTCCAGGCATTCTAAACCTGCCGGCTGTGGCTCTGGGCATCATCACCGGAGGTTTTGTGCTGAAGCGTTTCAAGCTGGGCGTCATCGGAGCAGCCAGGGTGTCCATCACTGCCTCCATCGGGGCCTTTTGCATGCTCTCCATTCAGGTCTTCATCCAGTGTGACAACGCGGAGGTGGCCGGTCTCACAGTGTCGTACCAGGGGTGAGTGCAACACACACACGACTGAAATCTGTCTAAACAGTCTCATGAAAGTCTTACAAACCCACTGTTTCTCGTGTTTCTGCACACCAGGGCTCCTCATGTGTCCTACAACCCCCAGACTTTGCTGTCGCAGTGCAACATGGGCTGCTCCTGCTCGATGAAGCACTGGGACCCGGTGTGCGCCTACAACGGCATGACGTACGCCTCGCCCTGCCTGGCCGGCTGCCAGACCTCCACCGGCACCGGCAGGGAAATGGTGAGGAGGCCACTTACAGACGCTCAAGAGTCAAAGTCGAAGTCACATTTATTTATAAAGTCCATTTAAAAGCAACAGGAGTTGAACCAAAGTGCTGTAAGATTCTAAAACAGAGTTGTTCTTAACTTTTTGACAGGTAGAAAAACAGAAATTTAAGGCTCCAGACTGACGATTTTGCATTGACACTCAGAAAATGTGCCAAGAAACAAGACCAGAATCAATGCATAGATGCTAATTTCTGCAAAATATTCCCTAAAAACACCACATTGCAATGCTGCATTTGGAAATCCTTTATGTAGCTACTAACTTTGCATACACTATATGTTTGTAAGCCCAATGTTTGATTGTTAGTAGCAGCCTTTGGCACATCCCCTACTAAATTTAAAGGACATCCTGCAAACTAATAAACCTCAATTAGCTTGAAAAATCAATTCCTTTTAAATAAAATGAAAGTGTCAGAGAGTTAAAGGTACTGTACTGCAGGTCTGAGAGAGTTTTGAAGTGCTTACCTGAAGGGAATCCTTAAACTCATTGGGTTTTCTGTACAATATAACAATGTAAGATCTTGAGAAGTATCCTCAGATGATGAAATAAAACTGAACTGAAACCCTTTAAACAAAATGTTGAATTTTGGAACCCAAACTTGGATTTCCCGAAAGCAACAGTTGATAAAAACAGCACAAACCCTCCTACAGCCCCAAGTTAAAACCAACTGTTCAACACTACATCCTCTCTTTCATCTTCAGGTGTTCCACAACTGCTCCTGCATTGGCGAGATAAACACCCCGACCGCAAACATGTCTGCAGTGTTGGGCCAGTGTCCCAGGAAGAACGACTGCGACAGCAAATTTAAAATCTACATGGCTTTGTCCGTCATTGGGTCCTTCATTTCTGCCTGCGGGGGAACGCCGGGATACATCGTACTGCTCAGGTCAGCGTCACTAAACGACACACTGATGTTTTCTCTGACGCTCAGAGGCTCATTTTAACACCTAATATGTCAATAATTCAGGTCCATACAGCCGGACCTGAAGTCGCTGGCTCTGGGTATGCAGACACTGATTGTCAGGACTCTGGGTGAGTACTGAAACAGTTCTTATTGACATGAACACAACTTGTGCGTTCTTACGACTGTGTAACGAGTGACTTTGTGTTTTCAGGTGGGATTCCTCCGCCCATATATTTCGGAGCGCTGATCGACCGAACCTGTTTGAAGTGGGGCAGTAAGCAGTGTGGCGGCCGTGGAGCGTGTCGACTCTATGACGCCAACGCATTTAGGTACAGTGAAACCACAACGCTACCAATGTCCTTGAATGTATCACGAGAACGTCTGTTTTAAGCATTTAGGAAGGATATTTAGATCCAACGACTGTCCGAGAAGTTAAGTCAGATTACCTTTAGAAGTCTTAAGGAACTGAGTACCTACCTCTGAACCCCAAAACTTACAAGCATGTTTGAAAGAGGTAGGTTTTTCTAAATAAATGATGCAGTTTTGGCAAAAAAATAAATAAAAAACTGAACCATTTTCATAGAAATAAGCTGTAAAAAAAAAAAAGAAACAATCACTGGACTTCCAACTGTCAATGGCATCTGGACTAAACATGTGTGATGTCTGGTTTTGTTGGGAAACCTAACAAAATGTATACGAAAAATTGGGATATTTGATCAGAATTACGTTATTTTACATGTCTCATTGAAAAAAAATTGCCAAAAAGGAAGTGTTTCTAATAAACTGGTCAAAAAATTTGGTGCTACCAAGAAGATTTGCCCAAAAGTCATATTTAGGGACTTTTCAGCTGAACTGCAGATAATTTAATGCAGCATGGTTTCAAAACGGCCATTTTTAATTCTGCACAATAGTAGTAAAAACATGGAGGAATTTGTGTAGCAAAAAATGTATCCAAAAACAAATATATCAGAGGAATTTCCCATATAGTTTGGCAACGCGTTATATATCAAATTATTAATGTAGCCTCCAGGTATGAAAAGTGAAGAACTAGAAGTGACTTGAACCTGCATTCTTTCTCATGGCCAGCAGGAGGTGACTCCTCTGGTTGCAACAAGAAGTCAGATTGCATGAAAGTCTATGAGAAAATTATTCTAATTCTCACTTGGTTTGTTACCTCAGTGCACATTTTCCTAATGAGTTTATGGTCTCAGTCACTAATTTCAAGTCTCCTTCAACATAACGTGATGTTCATTTTGTAAATTATGGTCCAGTTTAAAGTTAAATACAAAATGAAAACATTACACTAAACCTGTTGTAATGTGCTTCACCTCCAGGATGACATTCTTGGGGCTCATTACCGGACTATACTGCGTATCCAACATGCTGTGGGGAGGCCTCTACCTCAAAATTGTCAAGAAACAGAAGAAGATAGCGCTGAGGAAGCAGGCCAAAGAAAATGGACTGGAGGGTAACGGAGTGAGCAATGGACACGCTAATATCAACATTGCCAAAAACAAAGAAGACACGGACAAGGAGAGCACTATTTAAAATGTCTGAGGACGGCCACACCACTGCGTAATGCAACGGACGCCTGCGCGCTGTGCTGCTTCCATACTGGACCCAATGTGGTAATGGTACAGTGTCAGCACTCTTTGGTCACTGAGCAGAACAACTGTACTTTATTTGTTTTTTTTCCTTTCTTTTGTGTCAAAACCAATAACCACTTGTTCACTTCAAAGGTCAAAAATCAAGAAAACATGATGCCAGTCAGTGTCGGCAAGATGCACCGTTCAGTTATGATGCTGTCCAACTAGGAATCTGAGAACAAGCTGGAGGAAGATGTGTCAGATATTTGGAGAACATTTGGTTTGTTCTCACCATTCATTCTTGAACAGCCTTAGCTCAGATAATAGCAGTAACACCTACAGCTCTATACTCAAAGCGATTATTGTGCAGTAACAGTGTTGTACAGTTTTAATACAAGACGACTACATGTGGTAGCGTCAGGTAGTAACATGAAGTATTGCTCTTGTTGTGAGACTTTCAGAGATTATTTTGTGCCTTTTTTGGGTGGTTCTGAACAATCCTGCTTGTATTAACCCAAATGTGAGTAACACTTCATTATTTTGCGGAATTGGAAAAACCAGGGACGACAAGTAGCTTGACGCCAAAGACAACAAAATACTTCTACCTAACATATTGTAAAAATGAATAAGAATGTTCAGTTTAAAATCATTTTTAACCTGTCTGTCTTAAAATCTTAAGAAATATCAGTTGGTTGCATGTTTACCAAAATTCTTAAAACTTGGAATAAATCGTTTGGGTGATGAAGGGGAAGCTTATCCTTATTAACTTCATACTTCAAGTTCACATGTCTTTTTGTGATAACTACCAGAAATTTCAAATTATACAAATCTAAAACTTAGCTGATACAACATAAAGAGAGCAGTAAAACCATTTATTATTTATTATCTTATTTAATTGTGCTAACATAGCAGTACAAGTTGGCTCAACTAAGCATCCTACTGAATTGAACCCTGTTTGAGCAAGTTTATCTTCTTTGAAAATGTCAAGTTCATCCAAAAACATTAACAATGCCATTTGCTCATACAACTTACAATAAGTGTTGCTAACTCTCTGCATGCTAGCGGTGGCTAGAGGTCATTTACCACTACAGAAGTCTCTGTCATGGTGGCCCATTGCTAGCTAAACCCCTAGAATGCTCTGAGCAACGCAAACGCCGTTCAAACACAACTGAAATAACATTTAGATTTTAATAGCAACTTTCCCATGACCCTTTGAGCTGCCAACACGGAATTGCCTTTCATCCTAGCAACTAGCTTCTTGGATCACTACAGTGTTAAACACAGCTAATAGTCCCAATTCATGAAACAGTCGGAGGCTCCATCTGGTGACACAACCAGGTACTACAGCTGATGTGCAACTCATTTTCAGACGTGCATATTTTTACTCCAAAAGTCCTACAAGAAACAGCTGAAATACATAAAAGTCCTGGTTTCCTATGCATTTACTGAGAAATCAGTGTTGCCTGAACAACTCAGATCCGAACCATTTAGTCTAGCAAAGCAGATATTCACATTTCAAGTACAAAATATTCTAAGGTAGCAAAAACCTCTTTTTTCTTCTTCTTCTTCTTTTATTACAATGCATACACAATCCAAACTGCAGAAATGACAATGTGCTGGATTATTTATAAGTTGCCTGAAAACTAGCAAGACTATGCAAGATGCAGGGGTTTTCTTATATAGGAGAATTTGTTATGCATAATAGACATTACTGGTTATAAAATTATCAGAAATCTCTGGAATTGCAAAGATTACTGTCAAATAAAGTACCTTTACTGTACGCAGACCGATTGTGCCGATGCTTAGTCATCCCCAAAGGTTTATTGTAAGACAGGAAAACCATATAACACATTACTTACTGTGTTTTACTGATTCTGAATTCACCTTTCCCCCGTGTTCCCAGTCAGGTAACTAGCTTCTGCCCATGCCCTCCGCAAAATAGAAACTTTTTTGTACGACGTTACTGTTGCTGTGGCCTGACCGACATTTTTACGTTCTCAAACGGTGAATGTGATCTCAGCGTCTTCTGAAAATGTGAAATAATTATGTGAATAACCTTGTCGAAGTACTTTATATACGTTTTTTTTAATTAGATTTTTTCATTTTCTTCGTATCTCAACCTGATTGAGAAGACTTTACCTGCCTTTTAGAGAAAGTGTTTTTACAGGTGATTGCTTTATTACCTCATGAAAACAGTTTCTGTGAGTTGCATTTAACAGGCTGGTAACCTTTATTCCCACCAGCGGCGATGTGTTCCAGCAACGTTTGACACATCTGGATCTTCCGTCCTGTCTGGCACGGCACGTGCTTGTTACATCACTTTATGCAAACTCCACAGGTCATGGGTGTTATTCCACGAACTTTCCGGTGTTTGTCCGGAGAAAAAAGAGTTCACTATGGTTTGCTTTGTGGATTAACAGTGAGTGAAATGTCAAATTTGACTTTTACTGGGATTTACTCTTTTTTGCAGTGACTTAGTGTATCATCGATTAACATAGATCGTTTCTGTTAATAATGAAGATTTATATATTGAGTTTGATGTATTTCTATTTTGTCCATATATTTTGTTTCATCAACATTTTTTTTTTTTTTTTACAATTTTGTTGATTGTCCTTATAGCATATCTGTAGGCATTAAAGACAAATTTTCTCAATGTGCTTGTTGTTGTTGTTTTATGCTATGCCAAGTTTTAATATTTACTAATTTATTGTTTTTTTTGCCCCTATTTACATTTATTTTTACCCCTCAAGTAACACGAGTGAAATTTTGAATCTTCCATATGCTCCTTGTCCTGCTATAAATCTTTCATGGTCCTGCTAGGTCTCAGATGTTTACAGCCAAACCTCGGTACTCACACAAGTCTTGAAAAATGTCACTTTAGACCAGAGGTGTCCAATCCTGGTCCTTGAGGGCCACAATCCTGCATGTTTTAGATGTTTCCCTCTTCTAACACACCTGATTCAAATGATCAGGATCGTTATCAGGCTTCTGCAGAGCTTGATGATGAGCTGATCATTTGAATCAGATGTGTTGGAAGAGGGGAGCATCTAAAACATGCAGGATTGGGGCCCTCGAGGACCAGGACTGGACATCCCTGCTTTAGACCAACAAAACGCCGACACCAAGGTGGAGCTTGGCCAAAAATCACTTTCTTTAGGACAAAGTTTATTGATTTCAGTTCGCCTAAACTCATTCACATTGATCTCTAGTTTGCTTAAAAGACTTTATCTCAGTCCATCCATCCTTTATCTAAACCCGAAGCATCCTGTACAGAATGCAGGAAGCCATCATAACTGACACTGGGTGAGAGGTGGAGTGCAGGTCACCAGTCCACCAGTTAACCCATCATGCATGTCTTTGGACTGCAGGAGCAACCAGAGGGTGCTGACCAGTAGGTTCAACCCCTTCACTAATTAAATGACAATAATACCAAGCACTGGGTCTCTGACATTACAAAGACATTGTTCCACCAACCATCTCAAACAGTCAATAGGAAGGAATTGAATTGGCTGAATGTTATGAATCTGTCTTGAAGCAGTTGTTGATAAGAACCTAATGTAGATAGGGAAACTAGGTGTTCAACATTTTGCTTCCTAACTAAGTAAAATGATGTATTAGTGTCTGAACAGCAGCCATGATGACAGCTGGTTGGAGGAAAGATGCTTCAATACCTCTTTTCTTTACTCCTTTATTACAGGATACATACAGGAAGCACACAAGAAACTACTTCAACAACTGTAGTTTGCTGTAATATTTCTGTCTGGAACACAGTGATGGTCCGCCTGACCTTTGGCACTGCACCATTACCCAGAAAGCTAAAGATAAATGGTGAAAAACAAAGACGCTGTGTCATTTACTGTTGGGCAAAATGAGAAAAGATTGCAGTGTAGACAACACCTGGGGTATGAGAAGGGTAAAGGGCACCACTGATGCAGGTATCGATCAATAATCCTTACAGTGAGTGTATTTCTTCCTTATTGGTTCAATCATTCTGGTGTGTCTCGACTCCCAGTCGCACTCTTGGGTCAGATGTTCATTCTTCAGGGGCGTATACATGGAGACCAAGCTAAAACACCAGCCCAAAGTGTATATTGTGGTAATAGTTGATGGAGGTAGCAGCCCAAGTCAGATGAGACAAGTCGGAGACACCCTTACAAGGTTTTACGGGATCACTAAAGTTGCCGAGATTCATGAATGTTTCATGACAATCCATGCAGCAGTCTCTGAGATATTTCTGTCTGGAACAAAGTGGTGGACCGACTGACCTTTGACAGTGCGCTGGTAGCTCAAAACTGGTGGTAAATGATGAAAAACAAAAAAAAATAAACATGTCATTTCCGGAAGAGTGAAAGGAGAAAATACTGCTCTGTAGGCAACCCTTGGGGAATGGAGCGCAAAGGGCACCACCGGGACAAGGATTGATCATTAATCCTAATTATGATTGTATCTGATTGCAATCACTCACACAGTAGAGCGTCTCAACCCCTAATCTCAGCCTTGTGTTAGACGTTTATTCTTTAGATAGGGTATACGTGGAGACCAAGCTAAAAAGCAGCCAAGACTGTATATTGTTGGGATTGTCAATAAGGGAAGCAGCTTTCCAGTCACACATCTGATGAAGCTGAATCGTTCCTGTTTGAGACTCTTCAGTGGGAGACGTTAGGGGATCATTAAAGCTGCTGGGATTCATGAGTGTTTCATCTCAATCCATCCTGTAGCTTCTAAGATATTTCTGTTGGGAACAAAGTAGTGGACTGACTGACCTTTGGCACTGAGCTGCTAGCTAGAAAGCTAAAGACAAATGGTTAAAACACTAAAGCAGTCATCACTAAAGAGTGTTGGAGAAGATTCTCTTTTGTAAGGACGAAACAAATTCAGCGCGATCTCAATCAATCAATTTAATCACACACTGAATGTTGCACTAAAGAGCTCCGGGTCAAACTCTCCTCAGCATCAGACAGGGTGAGACTCAGACCTTTTCCTCAGACCCTTGTCTTATACCTTGTCTTAGTCACATATCAGGTTGCACAATATGTCACACGAGCTGTTTCACATCTTCCTCTGATCTGTCCATTTGTTCATTTGGTCTGGAATGTGCCCCCCTTTATCTTTACAGCCCGTCTTCCCCACATCCACAGCTCACCCTGGTTATCGATTATCGGGTTATTGGCAGTCACACACTCATCTGTTTGATCCCAAGGAGAGGACCCCTGTCCTGCAGAACAACATGACTTACAAGCACACAGATCTTTAACATTATAATGGGTAACATATAATGAATAAACCCTCGAGATGAATTATTTTTATTCTTTAAACTTAAACGATTATATATGTTTGGAGTAATATTGCATTTTCACAACAAGAGCAAAAGAAGAAAACATTGCAGCAGAGACAACCCTTGGGGTACGAGGAGGGTAAAAGGCAACACAGGTATCAATCAATAATCCTGTTTGTTTTCCTCATGGGTAGAGACAGTAAATGTGACTGTTTGGGACTCTTTCCCTGTGAGCAAATCACCAGTAGAAGAGTTTAGAGGTCTAAAGTTGCTGGGATTTATGGAGGGATCATGAATGTTTCATGACAACCAGCGCAGTAGTTTCTGAGATATTTTTGTTTTGGAGCAAAGTGGTGAACCGACTGACCTGTATGGTTCGCTAGAAAGCTAAAGATGAAAAATAAAGAATGCATGTCATTTACTGGAGAGCAAAAAGACAGAAGGCACTGAAAGGTAAAGGTGGGACTGTGTTTTTATTGATCAGCAGATTCAGTCATAATTGTTCTCCAGGAATATAAAGAAAAGTCTTTTGTCACTGAACTTTTGACATTGATCTCTCAAAAAGCAAACGATGACATTATGAGACCAGCACATGGGCAGCCATGTGTTTCATTCAGCCACGTTCATCACCAAACTGGTTAATTAATTCATTTTTACAGCTTTTGTGCCACCTCGCAATCTTACTATCAGCCAAACAGGGACCAATCTTACTTCATCATCATTACGTCTCATGTTTGGAGGGTAAATCTTTAAACTACGATCGCACCGCCTTGTTGTTGTTGCACATGTGCGTCGATATAACACTCTGGTAAAGTTGAAGGTTGCTCTGACATAACAGAGTCATGTGATGTGACTCGTTCGTTGACTCCTCTGTGTTTACTCTGAGCTTGCCAAATAGCGTTCTGTAATTGGACCAGAAGTGATGTTTGAACACG
>NW_007579981.1:46587-48119 GCF_000690725.1 Stegastes partitus
ATGGATGGATGGATTCTGTGATACACTTTTATTTCCACCCAGTATCTCGTTTCACCAGCAGGCTGTGCTCTACACAACAAAATATCTGCTGCAGAAGCCAACTGAAGGTGTTGCTCCACTTCTGTTCCTACAAACCAAAGCTAAACAGAAAAAAAAATAATGAAATGTGCATGGTGGTAGAATGCCTAAGACGTCCGTCAGTGTGTATTTGCAGCAGGTGAACTCGCTGCTCTAAGGTGAACTGGTGCATTCCTGCCTGAAAGCACCTGAAACTGGATACAGCAACCAAAGACGTGCAAAGTTTCCCGTCCAAGTGTGCAATCCCGGAGCCGGGTACAGTTCCTTCCGAAAAGGCAACACAGTGGCAAACAGTTTCTTCGCTGTTGCGGCGCAGGAATGCGAAGGCTCTTAATCATAATCCTTGGAATTTGCGAAGGGACAAAGCTGATTGTGTGACCCACTGTTTGGCAGCCTGAACCACCCCCCCACAATCACTGGACTAATATGACACAAGTTCATACCCATAACCGACGTTCTACCTTCGAGAAGTTACCCAACTTGTTATCAGCTGAGGCGTAAAATGCAAGTTTGTGTTCCTTTTTTCAGCAACTTGCTTTCACTCCATCTAAGCACCTGATATTTTTCTACCTTGAGGGGGAAAAAAAAAAAAAGGGATTGGTTTGAAGTTACTAATCTGCGCCCCCACCACCACCACCACCACCAAAAAAACCCCAACCCCATCGGCCTCCCCCTGTTCTCTTGTTGCTGTCCCCCTCCTGGGCCGGCTGGCATGTGTGCGGAATAAAAATGTGTGAGGCCTTTTGTCCGGCTGGTTCCAAGTAACAGCTCTGCCTTCAGACGGGAGAATAGGAGGTCGAGAGAAGACACACATGGCTGCTTAAAGAGGAGCAGGAGAAGAGATAGAAGAAGAAGAGGAGAGGGAAGGCCCCGATCCTCTCGCCTCTGGAGATGCATTAGGTATTTTATCAGACGTCCTCAGTGGTTGATTTGGAACAAGGGCTTCTGTTCTTCTAGTTGTAACTAAATGTAACACATTTCCAGCTTTTCTAAAAGGTCAGAGCTCTCCGGTCAGGACTGAGTTTGAGTCCTTTGGGTGGGAGTATTAACAAGTCTGACAAGTCCCGAGGAGGATTATTGGAGGTGAAAAAAACGAACTAACTTTTTGTCCGAGTTGACAGCAGAAGCCAGTTTTCTCTCCGACATGGACGGAGCCGGCAGCACCTGAAGTTCAGCGAGCGGAGGAGAGGAAGCCTGTGGAGTTCACACGAGGTATCATATGGTTTCCTTCACTTCTCAGATAAACACATCTGAACTGAAAGGGGTTGCAGAATTATTTCAATATCCTTGGACTCCTAATGAGTGCAAAAGTCTTTCTAGTTGCTAAAGATGAAAGTGTTTATCTCTCTTTTTTAATGCTCACAGCTGATTACTGAGAATCTGAAACGGTCCAATCCTGTCAGCTCTGGTACATAACTATTGAGTAGATCTCTGACTAATGAAAGTGATTAACC
>NW_007579981.1:49020-71731 GCF_000690725.1 Stegastes partitus
TTGAAAAAAGTTAAAGTAAAGTAAAAGTTAAAAATCTTTTTTTTTTAATGTATAAGTAACGTCATCTTTAGATACAGTTTGTAAACACAAATGATGTACTTTAACATATGATTAAAATGTTCCTGACACCAGCTTCTTGCCTCACAGTTGGAGACGCTTGTTGAAAGAAGGAGGTGTGGCTCCGCTCAGGTCCACTTTAGCTGATTTGGAAAACTGTGACTGGGTTAAAGGCCTAATCCCAAACTCCACTCTGAGGCCGGAGCACTAAACCCAGACAGACGTCACGGTTGTAGCGCTCGAGAGTGAAAGCAGTGTGAAGGAAAACGACAAAACAAGTGACTTTAGACTTTCATTCGCAGTTTGATCAGCTCCAGGAAAGTCTGGACAGAAGGTGCATAACAGTGTTCAAAAGTATTGACCAGCGCCCTCGTACACTTGGAAGTAGATCTATTCACTACTGGAGATAACATGAGCTGTTGTTCTTTGGAAATAGTTTTCTAAATGAACAGGTAACAAAATTAATTCACTCAAAACACACTGTCTTAATCTTAAAACCCTTCTCCTTGTGCTCTGCAGTGTCCTGAGGCTAACAAACGCTGAGAAGAGGATGGAGGAACAAGCAGCACTCGACGTGGGCAAGATGACCAGCCAGCAGGCTCTGTGCGACTCCGGCGACGACAAGAGCAGAAAGCGCATCTCTACTCTCAAAGTACTGAAACTACCTGTAATCAACACTTCTCTGCTGGTTGCTTGTAATTCTGTTTGCGCACTTCATTCTGCTGATGCACTCAGTGTAAATTGCATGACGGGGGAAAAAAAAAACACACCAGGTAAAAGCCTAAAAAGCAGCGTAGTGGTGCGATTGTTAGCATTGACTCCTCACAGCAAGAAGGTTCAAACTTTTTAAGGCACAGCTGCCTTACGGGTGTTTTAGACTGGTTTGCTGACATGGTTATGCCCACTTTTAACCAGTTTGAGCTGGAAGAGCGTCCTCTTTGACCCCGCCAAGACTAAACTGGTGCAGATGATGGATGGATAAATGCTCCCAACGCGAGATCTGTTTTTGGTCAATTGAACGACGTTTTTCAGAGATGCGCTTTCCCCCAAAGTAGGCAGAATCACGCCAAGAGCCGATCACGTCCTGCTTTCTACGATCTTAGCGGGCGACATTTCTACTCCAGGCTTTCGTGAGGCACTCGTGTATCAGTCCCGAGCTCAGCTTTGCCTGATTGCAGCAGCGCACTACAGCCGTCATCAGCAAGTTAATGGCACATTTCTTACAAAACACATCTGCGCTCGGTTTCCATGTTCTTCCACATGCATCCTGCTTCAATCTGTAGATATTTAGTTTTAAAGTGCACTCTGAGACTCCCTCCGCACACCAATCTTAATATAACAACTAAAAATTGTGACTTGGCACCTGATTTTTACAGTTTGTAGCTTCGCACAGTTGATCCATTTCACAAAAATAAGCTAAGTGTGCATTAGGAAAATTCTTTAAGCTCCTCAGTTGGTTGAAACCTAATGAAGGAAAATGAATAAATGCACCTTTTACAAGCCTATTTTGACATATGACATAATATTTTCTCTCTGCTGTTTATGATGGCCTCATCAAAATGTACACTTTCAGATGAGAATCAAAGCCCCTGCACATTATGTATATATGTAATACTGTTACATAGCAAAGCATGCAGGGGATTTGCAGTAATTCCTGATGGGAATAATATTAAGTAATAAAAACCTCCAGGATGCCCACACATCAAGAGAAGCAAGTGGAGGCTGCAGAGGAGGAGGCTGATCGCTTCTTCAGTTAAAGATGATCATTTTACATGACAAAGACCTTTGCAAAAGACAAAATAGACTATAAAAACCCACATTATTAAAATGTAATGACACACTGATACTACAGTGCTGTGAGTAGAAACAATCAATCGCACAGTCAATTCTGACTTTTGGAACTGATGATAGTTGTTTTGCATATAATGTAGTGATTGTTGTGCCTCATCTCTCCTGAGTGGCAGCTGCATAGATAAAAATCTATTAAAGGTATTTATCCATCTTGTATTCTGCACATTTTTTTTTTTGCTTATTTTGTTCTTAAGCTTAAGCTTCCATTGGCCCCGTGTTCTCTGAATCTGGATAATTGAGTTAACTTGATTTGACATGAGCCTGGATTTTTCGTTTCTTTACGTCTTTCTTATTCTATGAGGTGTAGAATGAAATGTTTTAACAGAAGAGTCTAGTAGAGTTAGAAAGGTGTTAGTTTACCAATACACTTTGGAGCAAGATTTTTCGGGATCTTCTGGACGAGAAGCAGAATCTTTCTTTCTAAATTTAATGGGAAGCCAGTTGAGTGACATCAGGGTGATATAAGAGCAATTTGAGGTCTTAGGAGGCACAAAAAAGAGGCTTGCAGTTGTCTAAACAGGACGAGACAGAAGCATGGATAACCATTTCAAAGGATCCCGAATGTCTGACTTCATGTGTTCATCAAATTTCAACTTGTAGTCAAAAGTTAAAAAATAAAAATAAAGTTCTATTTGTAGGAATTCAGTTGCACTGTGAGGTAATTGAAGCAAATTAAAGGACATACAGTTTCCAGTCTTGGCCAGACAACTGTGCAGAGTAACTAAAATGTGGACGTCTCGGAGCCTAATTGATAAGTAAAGCTGTGCATCATCAGCATATTGATGATAAAACCCAACCAAGTTCTCAGACAATGTGCCTCAAAAGGTGCATATGTAATGAAAATTAAATAGGTCCAAGTATTGATCCCTGAGGCACCCCACAAGTAAAGGTAGGACTGTGAAAACACAAAATATCAGGTTACACACAGAGTCTAGAGTTTAGAACGAGAACCATACACTGCAATGTGGATTTTTCTTACTACTATTCAATTTTATCTGAGTGAATGTGCAGTCTACAGTACTGGCTGGATGACACAACTTTTAAATTTCTCTTTTCTTTGTGTTTTCTAGTTGTTCATTGTGGCGCTGTCCTTCGCTTATTTCTCCAAGGCCTTGACTGGGACCTACATGAAGAGCTCCATCACTCAGATCGAGAGACGCTTTGACCTCTCCAGCACACACATTGGTCTAATAGACGGCAGTTTTGAGATGGGTATTGTCTGTTTGTTTAATTTACCGTAACTTTTGTGTAGCCAATCAGTTCTCGCTGTTTATTCCCTGCTTTTTTTGGTTTTCCTGTGGAGGAATTTATCTCTTTCTTATTTCTTCTTTCCTCCTGCTCTCCTGGGTTGTGTTTCTTGGAGGTAGGCAACTTGTTGTTCCTAGCCATGGTCAGCCATTTTGGGGCGAAGCTGCATCGGCCCAGACTCATCGCCGTGGGCTGTTTCCTCATGGCTGTTGGGGCTTTTCTCACCGGCCTGACACACTTCTTCATGGGCCGGTAAAGATCTCCGAATGCTCAAATTTAAAAACAAAAAAGATGAACTAAGACCTTCCAAATAATCTAGTTTAACATCTTGCTTTCACAGCTATAAGTACGACACGGTCATTCAGGTCTTCCAGAATGACAGTGTGAACATTGCTGCCTGTGTGGATCCTCTGAAAACAGTGGAGGTACCAGAAGTCCAGATAGAGCCTTCTGGGGAAGACAACAAAGGTAAGACCATCAGCTTCATCCTGGGATCAGATCTGTACATTTTACACTCATGAAAACATTTTCTGTGTTTACCTTGTCTGGATATAGCTAACAGTCAGTATATAGGCCTCCTTAGGCAAAAAGGAACTGTTTGTTTTTTATCAACTGCACACCTGAGCAGTGTGTCTCTATGGATGTCAATGTCAGCCCTTGGCAAGGCCATCATTTTGGTCCAAATATCTCAACAGCAGTTGGATGGATTTACATTACATTATGTGCAGAGACTGATGGAGTCCAAAAGATGAATCCTACTGGTCTTTGTTCCAGTAAATACCAAAAGATCCATCCATTCATTTGCTTTTGCTTGTCAGTTCACATACATCATCTAGCCTAAAAACACTTTTGAATGCCCCAGGAGGAACTAGAAAACATCACTGGGGGAAGGAAAACCTGGAATGACCTGCTTAGCCTGCTACCATTGTAATCCCTCCAGCAGGTTCTGGGTCCACCCCTGGGCCCCCACCAAAGGAAGGCGCCCAGGTGGCATCCAAACCAGATGCCCAAACCACTTCATCTAGTTCTTTTTGATGCAAAACAGTAGCAACTCTGCTCTACCGTCTGATCTTTCTGCCTTTTCTCGAAGGCAGAGCCAAGTCAGTCTACCAGGGAAATCCATTTTGGTGGCTTGGATCCATGATCTCATTGTTCTGGTCACTACCCAGACATGACTATAGTGAGAGTTGGAACAACGACAGGGCTGTAAATCGAGAGCTTTGCCTCTGCTCTTCACTGAAATGGTCTGGTACAGTGGCTGCATTGCTGATGACATTGATCAATTTGTTCATATCAAATTGAACAAGATTCTCAGATACTCAAACTTCGTTGCTTGAGGCAGCAACTCACGCCAAACCCAATCCACCAGCAGAGAACCATGTCCTTAATGTTTAGTTCTGGTCAAACATCTCATCTTGGAATATGTCAACAAAGGAGATTTGTCTACAAACTTCCATACCATTCATTCTTAGCATTGTAAATATCTGACACAACTAGCACCAGAATCATGAAGCCAACAATAACATTTGTAACTGTGCAGCTCTGGTCATTTGGAGTCAAAAGTCAACTCCTTATCCTCCTTACCTGTTTGAAACAGCTTAGATGGGCACAACTAGACACCACTGCCAATAGCAAACGGATGATTCTATGTTCTTGTCTGGAAATGACTCATTGTTCTTTCATCTCTTTGTACTGACCAAAACAGTAGGGCCAGGTCTACTAACAGAAATGTCTGTCCTTGTCTTACGAATTTAATGAGGAAGTTGTGGTATTGTTTAGCTTGGATTGGTTGTTGCTTCTTCTAAAGAAATCTTTGCAAACTGTGTCTCATTTCAAAATGTTTGCGCGCCAAATGGAATATCCATGTAACAAATTGACCGCAATTTAGCACACCCTTACATGGTCTTGTGAAGGTTCAACCACATCCATTGGGCAACCATATTTGAGTGGAATTTAACGGCCTGCAATGAGGACAAGCTACACCAAAAGTTTCTGCTATGGTCGGCGAGCACCAAACTACGGCAATACCTTTTACAGAGACTCTCCCTTAACATAAAACCTGGTTTAAACTCACAGCAGCTCACTGACTTCTTTAAGCTCTCCCTGGAATGCACTGATCCTGCCTGACCTTTAAAGCCACTCACCTCCCACACAGCATACATACCTCCCAACAACTGTAAAACCATATCAACACCTCCCTGATTGTGACCTCACAGTCCTGCTTACAGGAAAATCCCTTTATGTCTGTTAATAAAACTACATAGAGGCGTCATCACAGCCAACAATAGGTCTGGATGCGAACTGCAGCGCTAGCCAAGAAGAGCTGATTTGAAAAAAGTAAAGCGGAAAGAGGCAGAATAATATGCGTGACCATAAGGTCCTTCTCACTTTTCACTTGGGAAGTAATATTTATTGTAATAAATTCAGTTTGGACGCATATATCTCCTGTTCCAGTCGATTCTGCTTCCCTGAGACGGACTTCAGTTTGCTTTTGTTGAGCTATAATTAATTCTCCGTCTCACAAAAACACGTCTTGCACCCACAAAATGCAACGTATTGATCCAGTATGTGTGCACATTGTCGTCAGAATCCGGCTTTTCTTATGAGATGTATTTACAAAGCAATACAATATGACAGCTGCATACAATGCGGTGGTATACAAGCTTAAAGCCGAACAATGTCGACGAAACACCACATTTTATTGACACATCTGGTTTGGGGTAGTCGGTGTAATTCAGATAGCAGACATTATTTTCTCTTTCTCAGTGGCGTGTGAATGGAATGAAGTGAAATATTTGAGGTATTTTTTTAATCTAAATGAACATACATCTAGTTTTCTTTTAGATAGTAAAGTTCCTAATGATCTGGGAATTATACAGTCTGTATACAAAAAGCATTTCCCCATCGATAGTTCTACAAAAGCTTCGGCAAACGTTATTCATCAGATAATTGTGACAAAATCAGTATAAACGATTCCTACTTTGTGTCATTATGCAGCCTGTGTGAGAGAATCCGGTTCCAACATGTGGATCTATGTGTTCCTGGGGAACGCTTTACGGGGCATCGGAGAAACCCCCGTCACACCTCTGGGCATCTCCTACATCGATGACTTTGCTAAAGCCGAAAACTCCCCGTTCTATATCGGTAAGATGCTGTTGCTGATTTTGGGTTTCCACTGGTTCATGAGTTGTGTTACTCAATAGATAAATGTCTTAAAATGTCACATAAATGGTTTGTTTGCATCATGTTTCCTTGATTTTCACTTAGCATTTCAATCTGGTTGAGTATTAATTGGTACCTTCAAAGTCTTATTTACCAAAGATACTCCAACTGGTCTCTGTTTTCTTCTAGAAATTGCAATATCTTGTGTAGGGCATCATGCAATATTCTTGGTGTGTATGTTGCAGTGTTTGTATTTCTTGGTGTGATCATGCATGCCAACTGCAGTTTGATTGTCCATGTTTGCGGCTAATTTCTCAACAACAATCTGATGTAATCCAAACTATTTTCTGACTGGCAGCTTGTCTCCAGACCATCACTCTCCTGGGCCCCATGTTTGGATTCCTCCTGGGCTCCTATTGCGCCAAACTATACGTTGACATCGGATATGTGGATCTGGGTGAGTGCGGTGCATTTGCTTTGTGAGGAATGTGTCATCTGCTATTGTTCAACCTAAATGCATTAGCTGGCTGGGTAAAATGTAAAAAAAAAAATCAAATTGACAGTGGTTGGCTGGAGATGAGATGTCCGCTCTTATGCACTTGAATCTAAAATAAAGCGTCCATTGTTTTCAAAAATTACTCTGAATTTAGAGCAGGAAACGGGCCACTGTTATTGATTTACACTGCGTAGGTTCTGTGCAGGGTCGAGAAGGTGGACATGTGCGTTACAGTTAACCCTCTGAACTTCAAGCAGTTTCTGTGTGGGGTTTTTTTGGGTTTTGTTTTGCTCCTGACACAGTTCTACTTACTGTGGGCTCATTTTCACTCCAATATAAAGTCCTGCACCTCTGTGGAAACAGCACAACTATGACTAGAAGTAGAGAGAACTCAAAACTCTGTCCTGTTCAGCGAAACGGGGTTATAATGTCAAAAATGAATGTTGAATTTCATTATTAAAAAAAGTAAAATTTACAGCAACAAGTGCCAAAAGGTGTTACTAATAGGAGGGAAATGGTGACTCTAAGTAATATAAATATTTCACTACTTTTAAATTTGTTTCTATGCTTGACTCTGATATGTTTTGTAAAGTCTGCAAAATCCCTGAATTTTTGCTGTGACTGCTGATCACAGTCTTTGTTGGTTTCCGAGTTGTGCCATGGAGTGCATAAGCAAACATTATATTAAAAAGAAAATTTTAAACGAGACTTGTAGAATAAAGTGATTTTGATGGAGTATTTTTTATGGTATATGGCACATAAAAAGTTTAAGGATCATTGGAAAGTTGAAAATTTGACAATTCTTTCTGTTTTTACAGTTTCTAATGCTGCACTGTTGGTGTCTTCTTTTCTTTCTTTTTTTTTTAAAAGTCGCATGTCTTAAACCTACTGATGCCCCCAGAGGGTAAAAGGACTAATTGGGTTTTCATAAAGCGGAACCAAACAGTTTTTTTTTTGGCTAGAATCTCACATTTTTCATTAAACAGACGTGGGGGATCCTGGCTGGAGCCTCATTTAGACGAAGCCTGCTGCTCGTGGTGCAAAGGTCTGATGTGCTCTTATGAAAACAGGCAGCACACTTGTCAGAACAAGTTAGTCAGGACTTTTCTGAGTGTCCCTGTGAGGAACTCTCTGGACTTTCACTCACGTTTCAAATCAATAATTCAGCTGTCAAACAAAAATAAAATTAGGTCACCTGAAGTGTCCCATCCCTTATAGTTAAGATGCAATCTGCTTTTCCCAAAACAAAATCTGGTATTGTCATTTTACACTAAGAAAGACTGAAATTGCAAATGACACGTGTCCCTCTCCGGCTATTCTCTCGTGCAGAAAGCGTGACCATCACTCCTAAAGATGCCCGCTGGGTGGGTGCCTGGTGGATGGGTTTCCTGGTGTCCTCCGGCCTCCTGCTCATCTCCAGTATTCCCTTCTGGTTCTTGCCTCGCTCGCTGCCCAAGCAGGAGGGTGAAGAGGTCAAGCCAACTCCAGCCCGTGAGACCGTGGATGGGACGGAGGACGCGCTCAACAGCAACCACAACCTGAAGCTGACTGAAATTGCAAAAGGTACAACAGATACAGTCTTTTTCTTCTTTTTTGTGTACACGTGCAGGTTTATGGAATTTGCTTGTATTGTTGCGTCCACAGGGTTCCTTCCGTCGTTGAAGCGCCTGTTGGGAACTCCTGCTTACTTTCTGCTGCTTTGTGGCAGCATCCTGAAGTTCAACTCCTTCATTGGCTTGTTAACCTTCAAAGCCAAATACATGGAGCAACAGTTTGGACAGTCTGCATCCAGAGCCAACTTCCTCATAGGTAAAAACGTTAAAACCAAACCTCCTGTTGTTGCTCTTCTCACACTTTGAGATACACTTAATTATAGTTGGACGTTTCATTTTGACTGGAATGGTCTCCCAGTATCCAGATCCCTGTTGTCTTTTTCTTCTAGGTGTGTTGAACCTGCCAGCAGTGGCGGTAGGGATCTTCCTGGGAGGACTTCTGATGAAGAGGTATAAGCTGAGCGTGGTGTCGGGAGCTCAGCTCTCCTTTGCCACATCCTTCATGGCGTACCTCCTTTTGCTGCTGCAGTTTGGCACCAAGTGTGACAACATACCTGTGGCTGGGCTCACCATCTCCTACAATGGGTCAGTGCTGTGACAGAATAGATTATTGCAACTTTAAAGGTCCCATATGGTGCAAATCCATTTTTATCTTGTTTCGAGATTGTTACAAACTAAACAAAAGCGGTAAAAGATGAAAACATTTACTTCTGCCATTAGTCAGGTCCCCCGCTACTGAATGGCCTCCCAGCTTTACAAGCCAGTAAGAATTATGTGCTACATACTAGCTAGTGAACCAGTAGTCGTCCAGCTCAGACTTTGTATAATGCTGCTAACTAACTGCTTCACGTTGAGCCATTCAGATTGAACGTCTGCCTCATAGTCCGTCTGGTTTGTTTGCTTCCAGTAGATGCCTCTGCTAACTCTAAACGTCTCAGCCAGAAAAGCACATCAAATGTTCTGCTGTTGGTTGTAAGAGTGAACACAACGGTCTTAATGCACTCCCAGCATCTGAGAAACTGCAGATCCAGTGGATTGCTGCTCTTATTGACGGCTATGTCTCAACATTTTTGGAAATTTGTCTATCAAAGATGCAGAGAGAGTCTCCTTCTTGAAGGGAGTGTGGACAGCAATAGCTCAGCTGCATTTAAAGCAACAGACACCGAAACAGCCCATTAAGAACAGAGCTAAAACCAGGAGTTATACAGTCATGGAGAAATGAATAATCTTTGCAGTATTTTAAACTTTAAAAAAAACAAAAAACACATCTCATTAGGGGCACAACATGGGACCATGTAGTCTAATGTAGTGGTTGCTCTACTTTTACAGTATCAAACTTGTTCATTAATGCCAATTTAAAATATAAATCTATGGCCTGCAGAACACACACTGTGTCATACAACGGAGAAACGCTCTTCGCCGAGTGCAACAGCGACTGCTCATGCTCAGCAGAGGAGTGGGATCCCGTCTGTGCAGACAGCGGCATCACTTACATCTCCCCTTGTATGGCCGGCTGCCTCGGCTCCAGCGGATACGGCAAGAACACAGTAGGACCTCACACAAGACCGCACAAACATACAGTGTTCATGGTAAACCTCATTGGGTGGACGATGTTTGGGCTCCAGAGTGTCTGGAGTACTGGGTGTTGAGGTTGTACAGTTCAACTTCTGTCCCTATAATCTCTTTATAATTGGTAGTTATCACACTTATAAGGATTTGAGCAGCATCACAATAAACTGTGCTTATTTGGAAGCACCTTATAGTCCATCATAGCTGCTGAAGTTTCAAGGATTACTATGACTACATACGTTTTATAGCTATTATTTCAGATGAATTACCCTAAGAACAGGATTCATCATTGAATTTTCAATATATTTTGATATCTTACATGAAAAATATTAAAACATTAAAGGTACTTCTACTGTATATATTTATGCTGACTATAGGAAATAGGAAAACAAGTCATTTCTAGCCGGTTCTAAGTAAAGATTTCTCTTTTTTTCCCCAGGTTTTTCACAACTGCAGCTGTGTGTCCGCCTCCTATCCAGCAGGCAGCACTACATCAGTGAAGCTGGGTCAGTGCCCTCATGCCAAAGACTGCAGTCGCAGCTTCACCTCCTACATGGCCATATCGGTGCTCAGCTCCTTCATCAACTCTCTGGGAGCCACACCGGGCTACATGGTCATCATACGGTCGGTGCAACGTGGCTCGGCAATCTAAGGAATCACAGTGACTGGGAATGTTGGTGTTGCTGTGTAGCATTGCAACGGGTTGAGCCTCAGTGAGACAAGAGCGACAGCAAAGTTTTGATTGGATTCATGAAACTCCTTAGAGCTCCAGGAAAATGCAACTGCACTTCTGTATTTGTGCTTTTTGAGTTCTAATTGACTGATGGAGGGACCCAGTATGTATCGTTACCCCAACAATCCAATGCTAATGTCCGTTCTGAGGAGAACTCTCAAGACTGCATTATAAGTACCTGATACTTGGTGATGTAGACCCCCTCCTCTGTTTCGAGGTGCTTGTTCCTTTGAGGGTCTACAACACCAATTTTCAGGCGCTTATAATGCAGTCTTAAGATCTCTTCCCAGAACACTTTACCATCAATAACACCTCAAGTCATCAATGACTTACAACAATTCACACCTGAAGTACTTTTGGGTCATTAGCAAGGGATTTGGGGATTTAAAGGACTCCCCTATCAGTCGTTTAGAACTGAACAAGCCTCTTAGATTAGAGTTGAAATGTCTTCAAGAACTAAAAAGAGAATTGCAGTTGTCTTTTACGGAGGCTGTTATCGTTACATGTGACTTGGATGACTGAGAATCAGCAGAGACATTAATGAACCTAAGCATTTACCAGATTTCACTTGTCTGTCCAAGTTGTTTTTGAAACACCAGCCGGCTGCTGTGACCATGACTCAAGCTGGGCAACATGAGTGAGTCACAAAGTAACTTTCAAGTAAGCTTTCTTGGAACAGCAGAATGACTCAACGTCCAGTAAAGACGTCCCGTTACGGTTGAAAAATAGTTTGTGCCGACATCCAGGAATGTGCCTTCTACCAAAGGGAAGGGAACAAAAACACAACCTGTGATGCAAACAGAGATCATCCCCAAGACCATGACATTTCTAACAACTGTGTCCTAACCTGCTGACCCAATGAACAACTTGAAAGTCCAAAAAATGCCAGAAACCATCTGGGAGCTGTCTACCTGCTGTTCACCAAGAAATAGGAGATAAATGTGTATTTTCTTCTTGTTTTTTAATTACAGATGCATCTCATCAGAGCTCAAATCTCTGGCATTGGGTATTCAGACATTGGCAACAAGGACTCTTGGTAAGTGTCTTTACTTTCATTTTCATGTAAAGCACATAGCTTCATTTGGCTTGATCTGTTTGATTTGGACTTGTTTGGCTTTTGGTTGTCGGTAGATTCCAAAACTTTAAAGCTGTATCTACTGGGAAAAATGCCCCCTTTATGTGGCATCATGACTTATAGATATGATTGAGGGATTTCCCTTCATTGCAATGTTGTGACAATTCGTATTTCGTAGGCGGAATTCCTGCACCAGTGTATTTTGGAGCCCTGATTGATTCAACTTGCCTCAAGTGGTCGATAAAGAAGTGTGGGGGCAGGGGGGCGTGTCGCATTTACAACTCCGACATGTACAGGTACCCCACAGTGGAGATGAATGCAATAACGCTCCAGCAACAACATGTATGAAGATGGTTGTAAACGCCGATGTAGATTTTAAGCTCTAACCTTTATGTAATTTCTCTCTGTGCAGGATCATTTTTCTGGGTCTGATCACTTGCCTCAGTGGTTCCTCCTATTTCTTTATGATTGCCGTCATCATCCTCCTCAGGCGAAATTTTCGGAAGCCGGAGCAGGTAAAAGACACGCAGCAGCCGAGGTCTTCGAAGGAAATTGAACTTCGGAAGGCGTCGATCCCAGCCGAGAAGACTAGCGCTGGTCCTAAAAATCCCAAACTGCCTCAGCCCCCGAAGATTAAGGTCTTGGAGGAAGGAGTCGAGGTTCACAGGACGGAGCAGCTTTCCCAAGATGACGGACTCCTTTCCACGAATAACACACAGGAGCCTAGATCTTTGGCAGAGAACGCTACTCTTTGTTCTGATGGGGCGAGCATAGAGCTGGTCTGTAAGGAAACAACTGCACAAGTGGAAAAAGAGAAGCCAGACCATCAGATAGATGACAAGAACAGCTTAGAGAAAGAAAGTCAGCAAAGAAACTGATGGAAGTGTTCAATCAAACTGGGCCCGATGTTACCAAGTTGGGACAAAAGTCTGCTGCTTGTTTTTTACCCGGACTATAGCATGCTCTATGCTAACACCATGTCCCCCTCGTTTATTACAGGATAGAGCTGGTATATTATATTTAGTCCTGTAGAGGAAGAACCCTTCAGTGGATCCATCTGTATCCACAGCTGTAGAAGTTTAGTGCAGGATCATGGTGGATTGGCGGATGGTGGATTGATTATACTCCAGCTCTGCAAGGCCCAGAGTGGAAGACATTATAGAGTAAAATTCTTGGTCGAAATAAATGTTTTGTGTGAATAAATTAATCTTTGAATGAGTGATGTTATTGTCACGTTCATTTTGCAGAGCTGATATGAACACGGCTGCAGAAAACAACTTTAAAATGTACGTCATTGGTAACTAAACCAGGAGTAACTGAGTTTTTGGGCCACTCAGGTGCAAACAACACTGTAAATGGGTATTGCATAAATTTTCTCCTTATAGGCCAATTTATGCTTTACGTGTCTGCAAGCGTCATTTTGCGATAACTCATATGTCTGGAGTGAAGGAAAGTAAAAGGCTTGACTTGCCGTTACATCCTGATCTCCACGTCAGGGATAATTTATATTTCTAAGTAATTAATGAAGCTACTGCTCCATGTGGGCACCTGACGAGACGCTGGTATGGATCCTGCTTCTGTCTGATGCTGCAGGTAAGTAATCAACTCAGAGGAAAGACTCCTACAAACAGCTGGAAGCAACAAACTCAACTTTAATTCCTGTTGTTTTTGTCAAAACTCAGATTACATTCATTCTATCAAGTCTCATTCATCTGACTTGTTACAGATTCTGTCTTCATTGCAGTAAGGTTTTGTTTTGAGGGACTTTTAGGTTTGTAATAGATGCAAAACGTTACTAGATCCAGTATGATTGCCGTCACTACTTTTACAGTAAAGTTACCTGGGACGCTGATTCAGACATGAAGCCGATACGTTTAAATGCTGTTAGATTTATGAAATAGAAGGTTTGGAGTGGAAGAGCACAGTCCTGTAGGTCTCTAAAAACTAGATGTTTAAACCATCAAACAAACAAAATTTAGACATACTGAGTGTTGGATTTATCAGGATTTATTTGAAAATGAGTGCAAGAGGTGTCATTGACTTTAGCTCAAGAGTGGAGACTGAGGGCTCCTTATTGCTGATTAAAGAGCGAAATAATTGATCTTTTCAAAAAATAAATTTCATGATGTAAACAAGTCCCAAATGGTTGACTCTTTTTCAGATTGCAAATTTAATTTGAGACAGTAAATGGTGTTTTGAGCCATTTTCAACCCGTGAATGTTTTAGGAATCTGGTGTAAATATCAATAGTGACAGCAGGATTAATGAGTTTCATCACCGTACAGTCACATCATTTAGCTTAAAGCTCAAAAAACATGCTTTGGTGTGCAGAGTACGTTAAGATCCCTAACAATTCCCCGAATGATCATTTGTACCTAAAACGACACACCTGCAATTCCAAAATAAATGAATATGCAAAGATTATTTGTCTTAAAAGTTTAACTACTGCAAACGAGATGCCTCATATTTCACTAAAAGATCAGAATATGTGATATAAACACATCAAAACTTTGACATCACATGCGCATAAGCTGCCTGTTGGACCAGGATTGGTTTCCAAACGAGTTGTGGTGCCGCCTTCAAGTCAGATTTTCCGTGAGCGCAGAAGAACTGTCCACTTTCAGACGCTACACGTACTGTACATCATGCCGTACAGTGAAGATCACACATCGGAGAAAAGCAAAAAGGACCCAAACACATTTTTAAGAGTCCAGCGACTCCAAGGTTTGGTTTGTTCCCCATGACATGGGGGAGAAGATCTAGTTCTTCAGCTGCTAAATGCACTGTGGCTGGAAAACAATGCTCATGAGAGATGTGAGAGTGAACCAAAACCAGGATTTGCTCTTAAGCTCTATGCAGCAGAGAAAAACTGTCGGATTAGATAACAACTCTCTGTGGGCTTGTTCCTCAGAGTTACCCTTTCACATGGTCTTTTGACCCCTTGTTGATATAAAAGGCATTCTAAGTTTAGGTAAAAGTAAACATTTGCTGTAAGACACAACACAGCTCTACGAACTCTAAACGCTGGAGAGAGTTCGGCTGGAAAAATCGGACACGTTTCTTTGTCACGCCGCAAATGAAGTCACAGTCATATTTTCTGGTCATGCACCAAATTACAACCTTTCTGGGATGACAGTATTGGACTTTTGGAGGACATCTTAAAATATAAGGTTCCCAGGGACCCACGGATTCTGTATCTGGGATTGATCCCAGAAGGAGTTATTATGAAAGGAGACAGGTACCTTTTCAAAATAATTCTTGTTGCCTACAAGAAGGCCATTACTAGGAACTGGTTAAAAAGCGATGCCCCAAATACAGGGCACTGGATGGTCATTATGGAGGAGATCTATGCAATGGAGAAAATGACTTTTCATCTGCGAATCAAAGACTTTGCACAAAAATGGAGGAAATGGACACAAAAACAAAGACAATGCTTACTCAACTGACTGAGAATTTGTATGCCCCCTTTTGTACTATTTTATGTTATTTTTTTTCTCTGTTCCTGCTGTCTTTATACAAATAAAACTAAATAAAAAGTTTAAAAAAAAAAAAAAAGTAAACATTTGCACGTTTCATGTGTTGCTTTCATTTCTTGGATTGCCTTCCTTTAACCAACAGAGTCACATAGTTCCCAATGAAATCCCGTACAAGAAGGAACAAGAGCAGCCGTTAGAGGGTTATTGTATAAGGCTGCCTTTTTCGTCGAGGTAATGCTGCATTATTTTCAACAAAACAAAACACCATCTGCATTCCTGAACAAGCAGTCATTAATTTCTGTGCAATTAATTTAAAAATAATGCCATTTGTTTTCCCAGCAGAGATGTCGCTGACGTTGACCGTTTATTCGTGTCTGCGGATGCATCACAAGCCAGAGAGACTCATTCAACCAGGTCACACTGTGGAGTTTCCTCCGTCCGACTGTGTGCAGGTATTACAGCAAAAGTGGTCACGTCCCTGCGGTTTGCTTCAAACGCTGGATGCTCTCGACGCGGACAGTCATTATCGGAGGTCACGGCACCGCTACCTCTGCCGACACCAGCTACTTATGTACTAATCGCTTCCCGGTGACTTTTTCCTCCCACTTATGCGCAAAGCTACAGGAATAATAAATACAGGACGCTTGTGAGCCGAAATCTCACTCAGCTTTCCGAAGGTTAGTTGTTTCGGTGACGTTAACGTGGAATCTAGCTGCCGCCCCTGTATCATATGGCTCCTCGCGATTACAAAAGTAATCCGAGGGACAGGATGACATGTTTCCCTTGACTACCTATAAAAATAGACTTAAAATCCTACACATGCCGCCCACTCTCTTCTTTCTTTTCCTCTGGTATACCCTATTTTTTTTTTCTTTTTGTCTCTCCTGCTGCCCCGTCCTTTCTTTCAAGACGCATACACCTTTCTGTCAACTTCCAAAAATCTCAAATTAAGCAGAAATATGCCTGAAAAACACAAATATCAGCATCAGGGAGAGGTGGAGGGAATCAAGTCACAATACTGAGTCCAGAAATAGCCCGTATTAAGAGTCTGGAGTGAGTCTGAAAAATATCATGTCACCCTCTCGTCTGCAGTTACTGTTTCCTTGTAAAGCTTACAGGAAACTCGGTGAGGTGTTCATTGGACCGCGGTGGGTTTGGGGGTGTTACACGTCCATTAGGGCTGCACTATATCTCTGTTAGCTCGAAGCTGCGGTGAAAACCAGCAGCACTTACCAGCAGCCTGCAGCCTGTGTTGGCATCTCCCCAGAGAGACGGTGGGATGATCCCAACGGACACCTGTTCGTCAGAAACAATAGAGTCCTGCGCTGTGCTGTTATGAAAGCGGCGGCCGCGGTAATCGATTTGAATTGAGTGTGGTATCTGCTTTGTGTTTTTTTTGTTTTTTTTTCTTGCGTTTTGTGATAATAGCATTTTTACGAGTTCTCTTTGATTCCATACAGGATGTAGGAAGCTGCTGGCTTGGTGTCTGGAGCTGGAAGAATTCTTTGCTGCACGAGATCAGAAACAGGACTTTGAATGGATTAAGTTGCAAAAGCGCTAAAGTGTAGGATCAGTGCAGCAAGAAAGACCCAGAGTCAAACCCACCGGTCTGTGTGAGCAAGACGGGGTTAGAAAAATGTAGTGTAGAACTGTTTTTGACAGTCTTTACTACTTACTACTTGCAATAATTCATTTTTTTGGCCACTTGGGGCAAAAACAAACCAACAATGCAACCCTGTTTCCCTAAAGTTGCATCCAGATACAATCAACACACAACACAAAAGTGCATTCTTAATTACATTTTAGAGAATTTTCTATTGGTTAGACAACAGTATGATGTAAAGCACTTCCACTATCAAAGAGCCACAAAGTCCATGTTAGGAGGATGTATGGGTTGTGGTGGGGTCCAAGGAGCTGTTCATGATGTCACCCATAAGGTCGTGTTGTTTTGCCGGCGTATTCTGTGGAACATAATGGCCGAACCACACTGTCATTCTGCTATAAAAAGAAATCACGCTCCCATATTTCTTTGAACCAATCACAGTCCTTATGGGCGGGGCTAAACAACGGATGTGGCTTCTCACAATGGAATTGTGAGCAGTGGAATTGTTTCGGTGGAACATTTTGCAAGCAGAGAGACAAACACTGTCATTAAAATCGATAATAAACTGCAAAAAAAACTAGCAGGGAAGCCTGACAGCACAATCTAAATCCTCCTGAAAACTTTACATTTTCAGTGTGGGTGGTTGCTGCTCGGAGGTTGTTGTCGTTTCCTGCCATGATGGAAAAGGTAACACACAGCTAGATACTCAGATTGAAGCAAAGAGGTGGAATAGGAGTAGAAAAGTGTAAATATCTCCAGGCCATGGACTAAACTATGACTGTACAACCTGTCATTCAAAGCAGCCCACCCTTAATTTTGCATAATTTCAAGCCTTAATATACTTCAAATGGGTTAGTTACATAAAGATTCACCTCATGTGCTGTTGCCACCAATGGGAAATTTCACTATAGAGACCAAAACTGTCTTATTTACAAGGCTGTAAACATGTTTATTACCGCTTTAACGTTGAACATTTTAACATGGAGGTCTATGGGGCGTGACTCACTTTTGGAGTCTGCCTCAAGTGGTCATTCGAGGAACTGCAGTTTTTGCCACTTCCAAGTTATTTTTTCAGTTTGGAAGTTTGCTTTCACCACCAAAGCTTAGTTTTGACTCACTGTTTACCTGAGTATTTCTTTGGTTAAGTTTAGGCACCAAAACTACTTGTTTAGGTTTCAAAAAATATCATGGTGTTGGTTAAAATGCACCATTTTCCAACACGCTTCAATGTTTGGGTCACAAGAGAGACAAGTCCTGTTGCATCTAATATAAAAGCAGCAACAGCAATGCAATACAATAAATAGCAAAGATGTTGATTAATATTTCTGGACACACAAACATAATCTTGGAGAAAATTAGCTTCTCTCAAAACGCATCGATATATAATGGAGGCGGCTGTGGCTCAGGTGGTAGAGCAGGTTGTCCTCCAGTCGCAAGGTTGGTGGTTCGATCCCCCACCCCTCCACAGTCGAAGTGTCCTTGGCCAAGACACTGAACCCTAAGTTGGTCCCAATGGCAGGCAGCACCTTGCATGGCAGCATTAGTGTATGAATGTGTGTGTGAATGGGTGAATGAGAAACACATTGTAAAGCGCTTTGGATAAAGGCGCTATATAAGTGCAGACCATTTACCATAATCTGTTGTTAATACAAGACCTCCCAAAGAGCCTAATATTTGGAACCATTTTCTCAGGAAGCTAAGCGAAGAGATGCACTCGCTCATCCACTTTCCAACTAGTCAAACGTGCTCGCAAAGTGCTCCTCTCACATTTTACCTTCGCTTCATTAATTAGCGCTTAATGTTTGTGACACGTCCCATCAAAATAATGAGACAGCATTCATTATTAACGAAGATTCGTCTTCGCATTTATTATTCAACGCGGCTGAGGCCCGGAGGGAGGCGCCGGGGCCAGAGTTTGGCGACCTAAAACTTCATTAAGGTAAATCGAAGGACAGCTTCCCACTTTGACAGCGTCCTTCTCCCCGGTGTGGGTTTGCGGCGGGTCAGTCCCGTCGCGGCGGCTGATGACAATGCTGACGAAGGCGATGATGAGGAGGGTGACGTACGGAGATGTGCGTTTACAGTAAAAAAAAAAAATCTGCATACGTGAGAGTTAAAGTAGAAGCGAGTGCGATAGGACATGTATAAGACCCACTTTATCCCCCACCCCACCCCCTGTGTGAATGAAACGGCTATATTTGGAGGGAGCTGATGTCACAAGTGGTTTGAGCAGAGAGCCTATAACTGTTGCAGCCGGCTTGTGTGACGGTCTGACAAACCTTGGACTGCTCCGGCGACAGACTGAGATCTGGACGACACAACAGAAAGTGAGTAACGCTGCCTCTCGTCAGGTTTTGGGGTGTCTCGGATGCATAGTGAAGGCGCGCTGCAAGAAATTGAAAGTGTTGTCGGTGTGTATAGCTAGAGTTTTCTTGTGTGGAACATTTTGACAATGCTCAGCCTCTTTTAATATTTACTTTGAAACACGTTTGTGCTGTGAAAATAAATTGTAAATTTAAAGGTTTGCAGAGGAGCTGTGACTGATTGGACAGTAGAGAAATATGCATCAGTGGAAGCAGAAGTTTAGGATTTTGTATTTCATGTAAAGATGTGCTTGTCTTTGATATAATCTAAAATAATATTAAGGAAATTAGTCTGATCTGCATCAAAGAAGTGGAAAAACACAACTATAGCTGTGATTGTAATTGAATGAAATACGATTATAATCATTTATTGAATCAATTTATGATATTTATGATATTTTTCATTCACTTTCCAGCTTCCAACTTGTGAGGATTTGCTGCTTTTCTTCATCTTATTTGGCAATTTAATTAAAAATCTTTAGTTTTTGCACCACTGATCAGACAAAATAGGCATTGTCTTTTATATTTTTCTTTTTTCTTTTTACATTTTAATGGCTATTTTCAATCATAATTCTCAAAAAGCAGCAAACTGATAATGAAAATAATCCATAATTGTGGCCCCAGTTTTATATAATTGTTAGTTAAGAGGTGATTAAAGAGAATATTTAGAGCATTTGAGTTTGACTGATGAAAGCTTAAAAGGTGTTTGTGGATTTATGTAATTGGAACATTGAGCACAAATTCATAGTTGAGTTATTTCTTGTGCAGAATCATGTTTGTTGTTTTCTAATAATTGTCTCTGATTTTACTTGAGAGGAAACGATCAATGTTTTAGTGCTTTGTTGTGTTAAAATCTAACATTATGTGCTGATTTTATGTTTAAATTGTTCAGTTTCTGTGCAGTTGCAGCTGGTTTGCAGTGAATAAGAATAAACTGGATGAACTTTGGTGCCTCCATTGTGTTCCTGCAGGTATTCACTCCTCACTATGTATCACCTGAGGGTGCCTGTGCTTCTCCTCATGCTGCTGGTGTTGCTGCGCTGCGTCACGGCCGCTCCAAGCCACGGGTAAGCAAACAGGGCAGAATTCAAACAGCAGCAAACAATCCTTTTTCTTTTTTTTTTCCATTTTCACTTTGCTCAGTTATCGATTTAAATGACTCTTAACAGCCCATGTAGGAGTTTAACCCGGGGTCAGCATCATTCATGGAAATTGCGCCCTAAGATGTCTGTAATGGTTTTTGTAAAGGGCAGCGGGATGCAGATGTTTAAGTCAGGAGGTCGACGCCGATTGTGCTCGTCTGTGGGAAAGTGTTTCATTGTGCCAGGGCCAAGTGGCCACTTTCCCCCCGCTTGCTCTCGGGGGGCTCGTGGACGCTTTGAAGAGGCCATCAGCAGCTATCAGGGTGAATCGCTCTGGCTCTTCTCCCCTCTGTGATTCAGGTACTTCAGCTCCAGCTCGTCCAGCGAGCAGGAGAGCGCTCTCCCCGACAGCGAGGGCTGGCTGCTGCCCGGGCTCATCTCCAACCCGTTCCTCGGCCTCATGGGTTCGCGGCCACGAAGGGGGCTCACAGCCATGAACAGGTAATCCCCCTCCTCGATGGGTAGACGACCTTCCTGCTTTGAATCTTGTGATATTCCTCGATTGCTTTTCCTTGATCCCTGCAGTCACCACATAGAGAAGAGGAAGTGCAACACAGCCACCTGCGTCACCCAACGGCTAGCGGACTTCCTGGTGCGCTCCAGCAACACCATCGGCACCGTTTACGTACCAACCAACGTGGGATCGGCCACCTACGGGAAGCGGGACCTACTGCAGCCTCCCAGCTACCTGCCCCTCTAGTACCGACCAGCCCTCCCAGCGCTGCGATGATATAACCATCATCTTATGTAACAATGATCGTGAGAATGACGTTCATAACGGTGACACCGACGGCGATGATCACTACGATCACAGTTTTCTTGGTTAGTTTTAAGAAACAGTGCCTTTAATTTAAAATCCAGTCGATGTGTGTGCGTTTCCCTTCTGGCTTTGTGTGTGTTGTGGCTCTATTAAAGCTGTTCCACATGATGTGAATGTAAAAAAAAAAAAAGAGAAAAGAAAACAAGAAAAATGAAAAATATTAAAGTAATTAATAAACTATAAATAAAAGAAAACACATTTATAGCTGTATGAAATACATGTTATCTGTTGTTTTGATAATAAAATTGTAAAAAATATATTTTTAAAAAATCTTCATGCGTTTTAAGCCACATTATTGCAAACAATGACAGCTGCATGTGGGGTTACACCAGATGTGTCCATTAAAAACCGTTCCAGATTTACTTACCAGGGAATTAGCAGTTTCCCTGAGGTTTTATACGGAAGGGATCAATAAAGTTTTATTCTAATTCTAATTCTAATTCTAATTCTAATGTAAAGAACAAAATGTCCTTTCAATCATTCATTATTTCAGATAGCTTCAGTATGTGTCTTTTTAGGTCAACAATGGATAAATGTCATCATGTCATGTTCTCACTGTTGCCACAGGTAACCAAGGAGGAATCCCTTATTGCCTGCTATAAGTCACATGTGTCCAGCGCTGACCTACACACCACTGTAGGGCTGAATCTGTGTCTGAGAACATAAAGACACTTAGGGACATTTGGTGTGAAAATACACACAAATTCACTACAACAAGATGCAAAAATCGTCTCAAAAAGACTCAAAATCATCAGAATAAGACGCAAAGCCACCACGAACACACAGCATCACCACAAAACAAATGCAAAGTTAACACAGAAAGATTCTAAATCACCACAATAAGATGTGAGACCGTCACAAAAAGACACTAAAGCACCACCAAATGATGCAGAAACATGAAAATCACCATAATGAGACACAAAATGAGGCAAAATTGCCACAAAAAGACTCAAAATCATCACAATAAGACACCAAATCACCACAAAAATGTGATGTGTGCATCATACTTCTTGGATACAACTGCCTGTTCTTTCTGATCCAGATTCAGCTTTTATGGAACCTTATATGCTGTCAACAAACATGTTGTTGGAGTTAGCAGATGGATAGTAGAAAGTTCAGTCTGTATGGTTAAGTGTAATGTGGACATGGTGGATATTTTACAAGCACTTCTCTACTTATTTTGGGGGTTTTTTTCTGCCTTTGTTAGAGGCTTTGAATCCTATGAAAACACTGAACTCATGTGACAGCCGTCGTCTTTAACACGTCTGTGTTGAGCTTGTTAGATGTGGTTATAAAATCAGGATTTTAGCATTCCCAACAGCAAAATTTAAAAAATATGTAAATAAGAACAGCTTATTGGGAATTCATCTGTATTGAAATGCAGTGGATGTGAGCACAGGGAGCAGGAGAGAAGTGATAACGCCGGTGTAGTTTCTCTTCAGCTGGTCTGATATGCCGCCGAAACCCTGCACAAAACACAAAACACTTCTTTGTTTTGTGATAAATTCAAACACTGTCATTTTTTAAAAGTCTTGGGTCTTTAGAAACTTACACATGGACTCTG
>NW_007579982.1:0-30667 GCF_000690725.1 Stegastes partitus
TGGACTCCACACATCCTTTTCTGGAGTTAAAGAGCAGAGGTGACCTGCAAAAACCATCTGCCAGCATTCAAGCTGTTTGCCAGGTCACTGAGAAGCACTTTCAGAGGTTGTTGAAAACCAACAGGCCATTGTCACTCAAGTCCTAGCAGACTGTTTGGGATGAGGAGGAGCTTCTTCCCTCAGATTGTCTGCCTGCTGAACCTGATACAGTCGACTCAAACAATCCAACTGGTTACTTTTCACCTGTCTATATACATACAAATAACATTATTTTATTTTTGCATTGTTTGACAATTTGATTTATTTTTGCTTATGTTATCTCTCATATATAGATTTATTTATTGTGTTTTATTCTTGTTGCTATTGTTTCGGTGTGAAACAGGTGCACAACATATTTCACTGCATTTGGGACCAATAAAGGCCTTGAATCCACTGAAAGCTTCCTGACCAACCGCATCAGTCGAGCAAGACAGCTGCTCACTGGCCACCATTATTATATATATTTGTGTTTTCTGTTCCCATGTCAAGTTCTCTCTGCCTGTTCCTGTCTCTACGGAACACCAATGGAAAAATGAATTAAAGAAAGGACAACAAGTAAAAGAAAAACATTTATTCATTCAGCTATAAAGATTACAGCTATAGCATGCACAGCAACACAAAAACAACTTCAAACAATTCAAATATCAAAAGTTAAGAATACAATCAACACTTCTTGATTAGTGGTGCAACGCTTGTTTAAAAGTCAGCAAAGAGAAACTCAAATGTGCAGCATGACCTCACATTAAAGACCTATGTGTGTAGACAGTGATGTAACATTTGTCAAATTATTCCAATTCCCAAGAAAATTAGATGGCCTGCTGAAAACAGGAACAGTTCCATTTTGTAGTGTCTCAAATCAGATCTTTTACTAGATGGTAGATACTACCATCAGGAATTGCCAAAGCTCGTTTTAATCCTACGCTTCACACAGGGGTCTTCAGGTAACTCAACAACTGCAACAAACTGTCCTCTGACTTACTCATGAATACAATCATGATAGTTTTGAGTTTTTTCTAATCTACTCTACACTGAACAGAGAATTCCTTGTAAAATTTTGTCCTGACAAGGTCCAGACTGCTGGTAGGAAGTCATGTATTACATTAGCTCCTGTTACCACACAGCTTTTAGTGTACTCTTCATTTAACCATACAGTACATTCTCAGCTAATTCAAACACTGACCTAAACCCACCCTTATCTAAACTAATCACTGACATCTTGTGGCTTTTCTTGGAACTTTAGAGACCTAAAATATATTATCATAATCATTATCATCATCAATAATAACAACAACAACCATAATAATAATAAAATAATAGAAATAAGAAAATATGACATGAAAAATTTAATTCAATCTTGAAGATATTGCTACTTGCTGCTTGGTTTCAAGAAAGAAAAGAGCTTATGAACTACCAACACCAATGCTGACCAATAACATTTTGGTTTTTAAGATGAAACTGTCTACAAAAAACGGGTTTGCATTTTTATTGATCAAAGAAATGTAACAAAATCATACACTTTGCTGAAACACTAAAAAAGATAGAAAAATAGTTCTGGTATTACAGTTGGCAGCAGACTGGCTGGGCTCAGAGGAGGTGGTGGCGGCTGGTTGATGCAGTTGGATCACATGATGGAACAGCCTCCCTTGGCAGTGCGTGGGGCTCCCTGCACAGTCACCACATACATTAATGAACATAATGAAACAACCAGGCTGTTTCTGTAAATCTGATAACACACCATCAGGTCATCTTACAATGCAGATCAACAGAGGTTCAAACATCTACATGGTAGGACATGAACTTGATTGGAGCCAAAAGGAACCTTTAGACCGATGATGGTTTTGGTTAATTGCACATCACATCGTCTGAGAGATGGAATAAAATCTCAGTTTCAATCTGCGTCAGACACAATGAGTGAATGAAATCTGGAACATCCTGTCTCAGAGTGATGCTAAGAAAGCAGTCTATGCATTTAGAACTTAGACTGGACTACTGTCGACTCGACATCACCATCATCATTACATATCACTACCTCTGCGTTTCCCCCGAGGTCCTGTGCTTGTTCTCTCTGGATGTTCACGTTTCGGATCTGCAGTTTCTGAACTCACCAACCTCCAAATAGTTCATTGTTTTGTTGTATTGTCTGTCTGCTCTCCATGTACTATCCTGCTAACAATTCTGGTCTTTCGAGCACTGCCGACAATTTCAAGGCTTTTAGATTGCAAGGTCCAGAAACCTTGAGGATAATTTACACTAGGCATTTGGTGCTGAAAGTCTAAATTCCTGGATTTTTTTTTTAAATAAAGAAGTTGTCAACCTTCATTGTGTTACAATTAAAACAGAGGAGTATGTTTGGTTGTTAAGTTTAAATCTCATCTGTTTCTCTCAAGAAAGGCGTACTCCACCTTTAAATCCTAAAACTCTCTAATGAGCTGAAGCCTTACCTGCTGGTGGAAGCGCTCTTCCTCAATGGCCTCGACTCCATTATCATCATCTTCCTCACCCTGTTCTTCTTCTACTCCTGTCTTGTATGTAGTAGTTCTTTTTGCCACCTCCTGCCACACAAACACACACAAAAAATTAGTGTCTCTCAGCATCCAAACTATTATCACCCTTAGACTTTATAAGACACAAAAGAAACTAAACAACACAGCTCTGTAATTTTTTCCCAGAAAAAATGAAGAGCTGTGGGGGTGAGGTTGGACAGGTGTGGGGTGGATATTGGGTGGTGCCAGAAAATCATGGCAAATAGTCGTCACATTCTACAGACAGAACACCGTAGGTTAATGAAAAATCATTGCATGGCTGAAGATGATGGATGGGTTATCTGTGAGGTCTCACTTCTCCTTGAGGGTTGATCAGCACCACATGGACATCCTCCCCTAAACCCCAGGAGGACTGATTCTTCCACACCAGGTCAGTAGGCGGTTTGGGGCTCACACCAGCATCATATGCCCAAATCTACACAAAGCAAACACAAAGCCCCACACTTATTCTCAAATTCAACACAATTTCACACTGACTCAGAACAAGCACAGCATCATTAAAATCCTAACATGGCATCTTCTGGACAACTAAGAGGCTTAAAAGAAATGGACCCTTTCTGACGTTTCATCAAAAGCTAAACTCAAATCTTCCTAATTAGAAATGATCAGCATGATTTTAGACCAGATATCACATATATTTGTAATCACTGTTGAACTTGAACAGTAGATTCATAATGTGCCAAATTTCTAAACTGAGTAACAGGTTGAAGGCTATAAAAAAGGGAAGGAGAGGAAAACTCTTACCATAACTTTCTGGCCTGCTTTCAGGACATATTTGGGTGTAAACTTGTAGGTAGCTGAAGCATTTCCAATGGTCTTAATCATCTCATAGCCCACCATGGCCTGGTCCTGAGACAGACACAGTAAAGAAATGCATGTCACATAACAAAATTAAATCAGATTTCCAAATGAAACATTTGTGACTAAAAGCATGCAGAACCTAATAAGGCAGGAGCTCACCTCATCTCCACTGTTTTGAAGACAGATGAACTTGCCATCAGTATCGATCTCATCGACGCAGATGGGTCCTGTGGCTGAAGCAGAGTGAGAAATGGACACTGAGCTGCTGGCTTCCTGTTCTTCCACATCGATACGCTTCCTCTTCCCCTGGCTGGTCCGCACACTGCGACTGCTGGAAGAGGCTCGAGACACTGTGACACGAGATGAAGGGCTGGGAGACAGCTTCAGCCTAGGGGAAGAAAACACCACAGTTATATCTAGATACTGTGATCACTGAAGCTCCTCACTCATCAGTTGTGTCAAAACAAAAACAACAAAAAAACCAACAAGAATTTGGTGATGTTATCATGACTCTGCGGATCCTCACCTTTCTTCTTCTCCCTCCAAAAGTTTACGGTAAGCATTGATCTCCATGTCCAGAGCTAGTTTAACATCCAGCAGCTGTTCATACTCATTCAGCTGTTCCTGCATCTTGGCTCGGACCTCAGCTATCTCACGATCTTTGTCAGTCAGCATCCTGCGACTTGCGTCTTTTTGCTGTGCCAGCGCTGCCTCCAGCTCCGATATACGATCACGCCAACCACGAGTCTGAATATAAACAATGAGATGGCAATGACACACACGTGTTACAGAGCAGGCAAACACAAAGTCAAACTAGTCATTTCACAAGCTTTGACCGCATGTCTCAGAACAAAACTGAATCATTAAAAACCATTTTATCTGAAGCAGAAACCTGCTGATTTGCCTGTGAGACACTATTTTAGATGGTATGTTTGGGAAAGCTGGTGATACAGCTTTGGCCTCAGCATGGAGCATTCCAGCAAAAACATGCAAGCTAGTCCGGGAGAACAAACACTCAAATTTTGTCACTGCACAGTTTCAGCATCATTTGACAAGGCAATATTTTGGCCTGTCAAATACATGCAAGCATTCATTCCTTGTAAGTTACCTTAAACAACACACCTCACCAGTGCAGCAATGTTGTAACAGATTACTGCCTTTGTTCTACCATGATTGCCATTATTCTGATGATGGAATTTTAGCCAATAAGGGTCTGCAGAACTGTGGTATAGGGACAGTATTCAAAACCACTGACTGTTGCCTCTCTTTTTTTCTGATTGCATGAGGGTGGGGCTGAGTCTTCATACTAAGTCAGAGGACAAAAGGGGGATAAATGATGCCATAAGACTGTTTGTCGATTTGTTACAACAATAGCTTTAGGTAATCACTATTTTTTCAACATTATTTGAAGTTGTATCACTTTTTTGTAGCTTACAAGTTGTGAAATAGAAACAAAGACTCACATTAATTATTCCACATCATAAATATTAAATTAGGGATATTATAGGTTCACAATACCTACATGTATTCTTTATTCCCATTATGCTAAAAGCTTTAAATGCTGGAGTTGAAGATTTATTGTTCTCTTTAGATCTTTGCATTTGTAAGATTACATGACAACCCTTTCAACATTTAATCAGTGTGGCTAATGAAGAGTATTTTAGGTTTCACTCATGGAAATGACATTTGGACATGTCAAAATGTCATTAATACATGATGTAGAAACTACATCAGGTAGTCAAAACTGATTTACAAATATCTTCAGTTTAATTACAGATAGCAGTGATTTCTTTTTCTCCAGTAAGAATATCAATAATTGAACTCAAAAATTTAATTTCCACAAGTTGAAAAACATTGAAAATGTAACTTAGTGTTTTCAGATATCAACACCTCCACAAACTATTGTGCATATGTTGCCGTAATGTGCATATGCATGTGAGATATGTCCCAACATCACCTATTTCCAATGTCTGACATAGCAAGAAGAAAAAAAAAAAGCACCACCTTTCTGAAACACTGATGAAGTTATTTGGATGATTTTAGACCTACATCATTGAAGATATCGACAGTTCCGTTTAGTCACAAAAGGAATTGTAGATATCCGAAATATAACCATTACTTGCATGAGTTGGAGTAGAACTAAGTGGTAAAACCTGTAAAGTTGTAATAACACTATGATATTTACAAGGGATGTTTCCTTGAGTAAGAATTTAATGGTGGATATAAAGAATTAACATGTTGACAAGTAAGAAATAAACTGAAGATATCTTTCATTACACTGGCTACTACTCAATATTACATTACGGACATGTTACCACCACTGAACACATATTTAAAGGGCTTGCCATATTGGTTATGGTATTGGTAGTCTAACTCATCAGATGTAGAATGTGGCTATAAGCCTGCCAGCAGTGCATTTAATGCAGCTTTATCCTCTTCTTCTGACGCCTATATGTTACCATTTTCAAAATCCCCTTTACCACTGGAAACAACTTCCAGGCTCGTTCTCTCTGTAAATTATGAATTTCAATGACAGTGCTCATATCCATGCATGGAAATGTTCCACCAAAACATTCCTTCAGTGATAATGAGAAGCAGTCAAGCCATTCTGCAGCAGAGAATGGTCCAGTTGTGCAAGAAGTAATCATAACTAACAGATAATTTATTATCAGCTCTGAAATTCCAGCAGTGAGCAGTCTGATTAATAAACAAAACATAATCAAATGAAGAATCAGCCACACCCAAAAAACAAATTGGTTGCAGTGCACAGCATGGTTTAAAGGAAGCACTTTATGTTCCATTTAAATGAGAGTTAAGACCAACACTCATAGAATCTGGAATGCCTACGTTTTTATCTTCAGAAAAACAGGTGTTTGCAACAGTGTGGCGTCACTGTGTGTAAGTCAGTGCCTACAGGGAGTTGAGTTTATCTTAACAGACCCTATTAAGACCTTAGTATGTGTACTAGGTCCAGCACTGATATAGATGTTGTTGACTTGGGAGTTTACATTGTTTAAAAGACCATTAGTAAGAAACAAAAATGTCAACCTCCTTCTGCAGTCCTGTCAGCTGGGCAGTGAGGCTCTCAATCCTCAGGGCTGACTCATGGAGCTCCTCTCGGGCCATGTTGGCAGATGCTCCGTTCATCTCAGATAAGCGATGCAGGTCTTCGAGCTGGAGATAAACACACGGATGGTTTAAGTTTCTGCAGTATTACCAATGTTTCCGTCTCTTAACACCCTGAAAGAGAAACTGAGCAGTGTCAGTCACTTCCTGACACGCAGTCAAGTGTTGCAACGGTGTTGTTTGCTTCCTTTTATGGGGTACGCACAGCTTTGCTTGACTGCTAAAGCAGCTTATTTACAAAACTGTGTACAAGTATATTAAAAAATACTGCAGAGAGCATCTGACAATATTTAGCAATAACCCAGTTTGTGTTTATTATGGTGTCAGTACCACCTGTCTCCTGCCAAACAATCATCATCACTTCATTTGAGGGTTTTTTGTGAGTGAGAGTGAGTGAGAGAGTGTGAGAGTGAGTGTGAGAGTGAGTGTGAGAGTGAGTGTGAGAGTGAGTGTGAGAGTGAGTGTGAGAGTGAGTGAGTGAGTGAGTGAGTGAGTGAGTGAGTGAGTGAGTGAGTGAGTGAGTGAGTGAGTGAGTGCGTGAGTGCTCATACTTTGGCTCCGTAGGTGCTCTCCATGTTGTCCTTGTAGATCTTGATCTGCTCCTCATTCTGAGCCCTCATATCAGTCAGGGCCTGAGACAGTTTATATTCATACTCTTCCTTGTGTCCAGAATCCACCTCCACCAGTCGGGTCTCGTACCGTTGTCGAGCCTCTTTCACTTCCTGTAGCACAGCACACAGTCATTTATCAGACAGCATTCTTGGGTTTGAGCTTGTCAATCTTGTAAGGTTGCACTAAAATAAAATCTAAAAAATAAAAGCAAAGTGATTCAACTACTTAATCAAAAATAACATTTCTATCCGATCAGTTCTATCTGATGTTAAAAGGATAATTCTAGTGTTGGTCCAGATTTCTCTTGTCAGAAAAAGGCATTACTGGGCAAAATTAAAAAGGAATCCACCCAGAGAATAAATACTGTATATGGACATCCTGATATCGCATTCTTGTCCTTGTCTATTCAAACAAACCAAACAACATCACAAGTCACGCAGACTGACAGACAACTCACTGATTTGAATGTTTGTGATGCCATTCTGTATTATTGCGCACATCATAAAAGGACCAGCAGGGAAAAAATAATTCTGTTGACTGACAGCAGGTCCGTCTCACATCTATTAGCCCTCCCCGGTTTGTTCGGTTTGCTTACAGATCACAAACAACCCTCATAAAAGTCAGCTTGGGACCAGACTATGACCACTAGATGCTTGTTTTGTACCAGCATTCGATCACCAACACAGACAAACCTCCCTAACTTGGGCAAACCTAGTTTGTTGTAGGCGAGAAAGAACCCACAGAAAATGACTGTGCCTTTTTTTAATAAGCAAAACTAGACAGACAGTTTCCTGTTTATCAAATATACCTAGCTACAATGTCTAGTTTTTGTTAATTCAACTCTGTGATAATTTTGGAGGTGCTTCGGTTTTGTACTGTTTTGTGCACTTCATTTAAATTTGTGAAGTCGTGCTAAACAGGAGAAACACCTTTCTGTAAAAGACAGTTCAAAAGCAGCACAAACTACAGCCTTCAAAATGATCAAGTTGAGAATCCAAACTTGTCTGAAACAGTGTCAACAAAAACTGGTTATTGTAACCTTTGTTAAGACTCACAGCAGGACGGTTGACAGTGGATACACAAAGAATCAAACTAGTGTGATTGAGTGACTTCAGCTCAGTGTGTGCTCCGGTCAAACAGCTGATCAATGTGATCAAATAATGTGTCCCACCCAGCAGACTACATACTGTATGCCATGGAAAGGGATCGGTTTCTGAGAGGAAACTCAATAAAATCAACTCAGCTGCTCCAGCCACTTGTATGCTTCACACCAGCAGTCAGTTCATATAAAAACAACAGCAATTCAGTATACCCTTTCATTTAATTTCAAAATGGATTTTCTATGGACCATATAAAAATGAATGACCATCGTCCCCACCAAACTCCACTCCAAGCAGTCTGGTCTAGGTCTGCGCACCCCTCTGTGTGATTCTCAGGTGGTCTAGGTGGACAGACACATCTCCAGCAGAGAAGCTAGGAGAGGAATTGCACTCTACGGCAAACAAATTAATCACTTGTGGAGAGGGTGTGCAGCTGGGAGTGCACACCTTGTAGGATCTGTCATGATCCAAATAAACTGGCAACCAGGTGAAAAATGCAGCAACAGAAGTTTCTATTTAAAAACTTAGTATGTGTCAGATTTGCCATCCCCAGCACTCCCATCTCCCTTCCCCCATCTTACTTTGTCTTTGTTTCCCATTTACACAGCCGGGGCTGTGTACGAACACTGGATTTTTTGTTTTTTTAATCTGCCATCTTCCTCCCCCCACCCCTCCCCATCCCCATCCCCATCCCCACTCTCACCCAACCGGTCGAGGCAGATGGCTGTCTTCCCTGAGCCTGGGTTCTCCGTTTAAATTTATAAAGTCTGTACCTTACCATGTTAAGCGCTGTGAGATGGCATATGTTGTAAACTGCGCTATACAAATAAAATGAACTTGACTTTTCAGCGCACATACAGGATGGACAGCTTACTGGCCTTGAGGATACATTAACTGAACCAGACAAAAACTATATTGGGTTAGAATTGGCTATACAGTCATATGCTATCCAGTCAGCGCCAGAGTTTTGTCTACTGTGACCAAATAAACAGTCAAATGCTCACCTCCTCATGCATGCCCTTTCGGAAGTCCATTTCCTCAGTCAGACTCTGGCAACGATTTTCCAAGTCAATGCGCAGGAGCATCTCATCTGCAAGCTGTTTCTTTGCCTGGGCAAGACCTGTATCAAGCTGACGACACACAAACACAGGATATGCTTGGAAAATAAGCGTAGATGTATGGAAAATTCCCTTTCAAAGGAAAAGGAAAAATGCATCATCACATTTATGCTATGGCAGTGCTTTACCTCCTGAAGCTGTTCTCCCAGGTCAGCCAGGGTGGCTTCCAGGCCCCTCTTTTCAGAGAGTGCAGTAGCCAGCATGGCCTCCTTAGAATTAAGTTGAGCTTCCAAGTCCTTCAGCCTGGCCTGGGCTGCTGCTGCCTCAGAGTCCCTCTTGCTGTAGCTGGAGGGTGGATGACAAGACATGGTGAGTGCATGTGTATGACAGTGTGAAATGGTGTGAGTGCTGAAGGGGGTAAAAACCCAAAGGCTACTACAGGCCTAATTTATACCTGCACAGTCTAAAACATGTTTATTGACCTAAAAGCAAATCCTTGAATGGCAGGTACAAATGAGTAAAAAAGGATGATAGATGAAGTCCACTGTTATTGAGATGGAGGACATCTGACAGCACAGGGTTGCCAAGAGGCACATATCACCGACTGCTTGCTCAGATAGAGTCCAAAGGCAACTTTGGATTGTTGGGTTCTCTGTTCAAACTTGTAAGGTTTATACCTTACTACGTTAAATGCTATAAGATGACATATGCTGTGAATTGCGCTATATAAATGAAATTGAATTGAATATAAAAATGCAATTTGAGTTTGTAGTCCAGTGTTGGCCTATCTAAACTGCTGACCACACCTCAATTTTGCCTCTAGCTTGTTTTCCCTTTACACTGTACCTTTCTAAACCAGTATGCAAATAAAACATATAATTGACATTGCCAGCAAAAACTGTTGACTACATTAGTTGCCAGGTAATTCAATTTTTTAATCAGTAAGACATCATTTCAATGTATTTTTACGCTCTCTCTCTGACTATGATTGCTCAGACATGATGGCATTACTGTTTGCTTGACTGAAGTAAGTCACGACCAAATCTGAGTACCGTTGCTTGGTGTAATTACTGATAAGCATGGACTACTTTCTCATAGTCTGGGGTCTTATGGACCAAGTTTACTGCTGATCTCGGCACAAGATAATTGGAGGAAAACTGACTAACCAAAAATATAACCATTGTTTCTGGCAGTGTTTTGAAAAACCTGTAGCCTGCTTGGCCTAGGTTGACCCCAAGTGGCCCCAAGCAAAAAGGAAAAAGTATTTTAAACAACATAAAATAGAAATGTGAACCACAGACTTCACTTTCAGAAGCACAGTGGACATCTGTTTACCAGTTCTGAGCCCGGGTCAACTAAAGCCCTTTTCAGACATAGGATACATTGCAACATTACTGTGTCATCAATCTGTTAAAAATGACAATATTCTGTCATTCAGACTTGGGTTACTTTTACCCTAATGTTCCTCACAGCTTTATTCAGACACATCCAGTGACACGCAACTGTTGCCATACACATGATTGGACAGTAAATTAAGTAACGTATAAAGCATTATAATGTAATGATAAACAAAATGCCTAATGTAAACCAACAGTAGCTTAGAAAAATGTCCAAATAATAGAATAGTTTAGATATGATTTAAATAAACTAGGTTTAAATAAACCCAGGGAAAAGACAAAGCAACAAACGAAACCTCAACTCCTATTTCAGTTTTGTAGAAACCTGGATTACATTTCTTATTGTCGAGTCTCATCCATATGAGTTGTCGCAGACCGTCTTCACAGCAGTAAAGTTTTATTTCTATGGACATTTCAGCCTGTAATAAATGTGAACTTGTGGAGCAACGCGAATGGCAAAAGTGTTTTGCGATTCGGGATGCAAACTGCATCTTTCGGGCTCTTGTGTTGATTTTAAACCAATACTAGTGCTGAAATGTCGAAAAAGCATTCCTCAAATCACTTTACACCACTCTCGGCACTTTGCTTGTGTATGTCTATCCATTAATGTGACGGTGTGCATTTCAGACTTGTGCTGTGTTGAAAATGATATTAGAAATGTTAGGTTTGACCTACAAGACTGCTATAATGACTTTTACAGAACAGCGACCAGGGTTCTCATGTAGACATGTGGTTAGTTCAGATGCAGTCAAGCTAAAAGGAGTGCTGAAAGGGGTTAAGTCAACAATGAAATGTTTCAGTAAGTTTGTGAGTAAAGTGGTCAAGCACATCTGCTGGGACAAAGCAGTCATTTCCTCATGGTGTCTCTAAGAATTACAACAGGTCTGCTGTAAAGGGGGCAAACTATGAGTGGAATGCAGTGTGGTATGTCCGCTTTCTCACATTTTACTGAGAAACATTTGTTGGCAGGGCAAACCACTGACCCAAAAGATTCTCACATCACATGAACATTCTCAGCAAGACCACAGCAGTACATGAAAAATACCTGAGACTCTATTAAAACCATGAGTTACCATACAGTGTTATCAGAAAGTGCATGTTCAATTACAGCAGTAGACTCAAAAAACAACTTGTCCTAAAAAAGCTTGGTATTTTTAAAGTTGTTTTAACCCTCCTATTACTAGGGCTGGACCCGAATAGCCGACTGTTCGTTCACTGTGCTGGAATCGGGATATCAATTTTGATCTCAGCCCTACCTATTACCTCCAAATGTACCAACATCTTCTATGCGTGGGGTCAGTTTGACCCCAGCAATTTAAACCTCCAGAAAATATAATTAAAACCGTTACCCAAGTTTATGTTTCAGGTACTTTAGGTTTGTTTGTCGACCACCTATATAGCCCTTTAAATAAATGCTGATTCTATGTCTTAAATATGGCTGACAGCATATCAGGTGGGGCCTGGAACCATTTCTAAAGACATTAGCACCACAAAATTTACCCTGTTGTTCAAGTGAGGATTTGGAACATAACTTTCCATTTTTGAAAGGCAGTGTGTTTGCTGGTGGTTGAGTGACAACAGGAAGGTCAACACTGAGGGTCTCATTCTCATCAGAGGATGTCGCCTCATAATCAGGGTCCAAACCAGAGAAATGGTTTAGAAATCTGTTGTGCAAGCTTTTATATGTTTGCTTGCTTCCTGAAAACCGACTAACAACTCCAATTAATGATCAAACAAAATAAACAACCACAGTATAAACCACATCATGGCTTTGGGTCATGGGTCAGATCATGTTTCAGATTGTCAAAATATAAAAGAAGCAGGAATAATGTAGTAGCTCAGCCATACATGTTTGAACTGGAAACAAAATCTGAACAAGACTAATACAGACAGCGCCTTTCTGCAAATTGACAGGATTTGCTCCTTAGGTTTGTTACATATGAAAACATGTAAGTCTGAATCAACGTTGTCAAAATGGGTCACCAGTACACTGCAGGTTCAGGGTGGAAAAGCTCAGCCATGGTATTGGCTGTTTATTTCGCTCATACATGTGTTGTAGCATATTAAAAAACAGTCTACTGATATATGTGTTGTTAACAGGGTTAAAAGACCCCTCGCATACCTGACATGAGCACACCCTAGATGAGCTTTCCTGTAGCATTTTAAACAAGGTATTTAAGTGGAAGAAAACCAAAAATGCACTGAAGTCAAATTATATATAGGTCTGAAAACCCAGGGCAGCACCACATGTGGTCTCAGGCGCTTTTGGCTACAGTAACTTTAAGAAATTTAAAATTCATGGTTTCCTTGGGGATTCCATCAGTGCCCAAAAACGTACCAAAACCAGGGTATGTAATGAGTACTTTGTGCACCATTACACTACTCCTGCTCACCACCAAAGCTGAACTATTTAAGACATGTCACACTCCCTGTCAACTTTACTGTGATTTTTACCTGGGAAACATTACAGGTAGTAGCTACAATACTGGTAAAGTAAAGACGACACAATCAAGTTACAATGTCACAAAGGAGATGAAAGACATGTTAAAAAAATCAAGATAAAGTCGACTAATCGGTCACCCCATTCAAACGCAGCAGGCCGTCACTGCCACATGTATTCTGTTGTCAAGAGTTCATGACCACACACATAATACTTGTTCTGTTCAACGAATGCACAATATTCTGTTACCAATATTCTGCATCAGACTTATTCCCATCCTGTGTGGGATTTCACACACTGATGAAGTCAAAGTTGTTTTCAGTTACTTTGGTGTTACATGCATCCAAAGCAGCATGAAAATACACAGCAGTGAGAGGTAATACTGCTTCATGTTCATTTAGTAAAAAAAAATAAATAAATAAAAAATTCTATTAACATATTTCCTTCCTTTCCTTCCCTCCTTACACAGTTCAAATAAAGGGTAGTCTACTCCTGAAAACAGAGCAGAATCACCACACTCAGAGGGAAACACTCCACATTGTCTATTCATGCACATGAGGTCAACAGCTGTTGAACAGTTGCTGCTGTCAAGTTCTGCAAGATGTATGGGACGCACTGTTTGGTAATTACAGGATAGATACTGAAATGATCATTTGTCCAATGCATTATTTCCTCCACACTCAGTGATTGTGGGTTGAAATATTCCATACTAAGGCAGTGTTTATGCTCCATCTTAAACAAATACTACCAGAGGGCCCTAAATGCACCACGTGACTTTCAACAAGGGTTACTCTTGGGTGTTTGAGATAAATTATGTTTTAATGGTTAGTCATTCTTTTTGTTTTGTTTTTTTAAACTGCATAATACACAATAACAGTTGAGATTTATTAAACCGGTTTTACAGCTATTTACATGCAGCAACTAAGACAATGTGGGTGGCTAGCTGCCACTGTCAATTACAGGGCTCCACACTAACTTTTCCAACTGGTGCTACCAACTGTCTGTTACTTGCCACAGCTAAAGATTTGGTCACCCCACCCCCTTATTTTGGATCTGCATTGCCACAGCTGTTAATGCACTGTGCAGCTGATTAATAGTTGTTTTGGCATAACTTAGTTAAGTTGCAATGATTTTCAGTGATACAAGACTTGATATTTGTAAAATGTTTTATCCTGAAAATCTATTTATTTTGTCATCAGTCCTTTTCTGATATCACTCATTAACTGGGCACAGGCTAAACAATTGCTGAACATGTGTGCTACATTTTACCGATGTTCCTTAAACGTCTCACATGCTGCTCTGATAGATGCTACCAGGCAGCTGCAGTGCAGCTCCTCTGACAGGTGAGCGACCAGACATTTGTTGGAAAACAGTGGAAAGCGCTTTCTACACAAGTTTGCCCACGTTGAAAAGTTTTCTCTTAGCAGAGCTTTTTATGAACGGACTTTTATACGAGCTGAATGCATTTTAAATGTGCATATCACTGGTGATCATATTTATAGAGTCAAAACTGTGATCACTGTTAAAATTGGAACCCTAAAGATTGAATGTGGGGATACTTTGTCTTCCTAACTGACTCCAGATCTGTCTGCCTGCACCTGAACACTTTTATCATCAGGTGTGTCGGACCTCTCCCTCTCCTCCTCTCACTTGTTTTGTTTCCCGTCAGACAGAGAGGGACTGAGTCAATGTGGAAGACATATTTCCAAACACAACATCTTGTGCAGCAGCTACCTGTGCTGACGGATGGAACCAGATCAGCCTGATCATTATTCACTCTCACAATGCCACCACGTGAAATTTTGATTAAAAAAAAAAAAAGGTCACATATGAGAACATTTTGGTCACAGTTTGGAGCCCTGAATTATTTCCCATTATTAATTTCAGTATTTTAAAACGTATACTGATTATAAATACATTGAATTTAAGATTGATCCCAGTGAGCAAAAACCAAACTAAAAGACAACAAATCTAAAAGTATTTTTAAAATACGGTTTATATGCTGAGTCTGAATGACGCTCTAACCAGGCAGGAAACGTAAACCCCTTCCGTGCGTAATGTTGCCGTAAAAATGGCTCGAAAATCAAAGTTAGCATATAGCATTTTGCTAGTAACAATTGGTTCCTGTTCGTATTAGACCGAATAACTTGATTAAAGTGTTAGAGGCTTACTTCTGCAGAAGCTGCTCATGGTCGGATTTGATCTTTCCCAGCTCAATCTGTAGCCAGGCCCGCTCCTTGGAGGAATCATCCAAACTCCTTCTGGCGTCGGCTAGCTCAGTCTCATACAGTGCTTTCAGGCCGGTTAACTCCCGACTCCTCACGTCTTCCTTCTCGCTAATTTTCCGGTGGAGTATGTCGTTTTCCGACTCTAAACTACGGACTTTGTCTATGTAAACAGCGAGGCGGTCGTTGAGATCCCGGAGCTGTTGTTTCTCCTGCAGTCTCGTTATCCTGGTCGGACTCAGCGGTGTGCCGCCGCCGCTGCTGCACGTGCTTCTCTGGCTGGAGGGAGTTGCAGCCGCGGTCGCCATTGTAAAAGAGAGCTGACAAAGAACGTAGGAATCAAAGCGAACCTAGATGGCGCTTGTGGGAGTGTATCGTTTGGATTCAAGGGATCAACAACAACCGGTACTTCCAAAAACTATTCAGAAAGTAAGCCCAGCCTTCTCTCAACCGAATGAAAGAGGGGTTTGGCTTCCTAACATGGCGGCTTAAAAATTGCACGTTGAGTTTTACTGGCCAATGGCGGAGCTCGACGCAATGCGTTATTTCAGTTTCAACTTTTGGGTTCATTTGTTAAGTGTGGCCGACATATGCCGGAACTCTTCGGAGCGGGCGGGGTCTATTTCCAGCATACTTTTCAGATTGTAAGGGACGACCTCCGTTTGATAAACCTGAGCGTCCCGGCAGTTATAACAAGCGTTGCCTGACAGTGCCGTTAATGGCTGAGCCTACATTTGTTTCACCGTATCAGTTGTCTCCGTTAAAGCGGCGGAACAAAAAGGAATAAAAGGGATTTTTTTTTCTTTTTTGCCGCATGACTATTTACTGTATATTTACTGTATATTGTCTATGTTAATGACCCTATTATAAATTATTTTTTATAGATAAATACTAACTAGTTGTATTTTTTTGTTAACTGTACTATATACGTAAAGAAATACTTTAATTCACATTTGCTTTATTTTTCTGTTTTTTCTGTTTTTTGTTTTTTTTTTAATTTCTTAAACTATATTCCCAGTATCGATAGTTTTGTTTGTTGACACTGGTAAAATTAATACAAATTTTAACAATTAATATACATTTTAACAAACAATAATTTCTCAGTCCTAACATGTTTAGTTAAAGCTATTTCACACAGAAAAATCCTACATGTTTTGACGATAAAAGTGTTTCCACATTCCATGTCTTCAGTGTTTCCGGGGAGGTCTAGTGTGGAAAACACTTCTCCCAAGTTCTCGTCAATGCAGCCTTTCTTTTTCGACCTAAAAACATTACACAGTACAATATTTAAAAAAAAAAAAAAACGTGCTAAAACGGGACGGAATGTTGTTCATCGAGCCATAAAAATCTGTAGAGAACCGCTTTGATATGGTGATAACAGAGAGTTGGCTTCACACGGTGCTCCCTGACCAAGAGATCACGTGCTCCTGTAAGAGCAGAGGAGGAGGGCTGTGCAGCTACTCTCGTAACAACTGGTGCACAAATGCAACAGTCACTGAAAGCCACTGTTCACCAGATTTGGAGTTTACTACATTAAAATGCCAGCTATTGTATCTGTGGCAAGAGTTCATTGTTATTGTCATGGTTATGTATATGAGAGTTTACAATGCTGCATTATAAATTCCACTGGCACCTCTGGCACTTATTTTCCACCAGCAAACCCATTCCACCATGTGCAATAACCATTTACTACCTCATCTTGTGTAGTCTTCTTAAAAAAAAAAACATAAAAAAATCTTCTGTATATGTTTTTTCTCTTGCAATTTTTGCACTGTGTGTTTCTGTTTCTATTTCCTACAATTTGCACTGTGTGTTTCTGTTTCTATTTCCTACAATTTGCACTGGGTGTTTCTAAATTATTCTTGCACTGACTGTACACTTTTTTCCTTTGGAGCTGTTGTAACGGTGAACTTTCCCCACTGGGATCAATAAACTTTATCTTTATCTTTATCTTTCGAGGGTATCTTAAATAATATTGAATGTGCATTATTAGTCTTTGTATTGCAAAAAGCAATCATACCTGTTTCATCATAGAGCCTAAGGATCATTTAGAGTGTATTTGGTCTTGTTGTAAAATGAGTGGAAAGCATTGTGGGGAAAAAAAGTTTATAGCTTCTAATTAAATATGTAGCCTGTGCTAACTACAGGCCACATATGCTTATCTGCATTCATGTCAAATTGACTGTTTGCATAGAGTAAGCACCTATAATTATTCATGCGGATGCAGTCTTGAGCTCAAATCTAATGCAAGAGGGCTGCATGATTGTGATGGTGGCTTTCTTAAGTCTTGTAACTTAGCTCATCTTAAGAAAAGCACTTATAACAACATACAGTCAACTGGTAAGATGAGAGAGGAAGTTACTTTTCTATGCCTGAACTCATATTAAACAACAGATGCCTCTAAAATAATACATTGCCAACTTTAAAGGTTTATTATTCCATTTATGTTAAGACGGAGTCATAGCTTTCCATCCTCCATCATGTGCCAACCTGCTACTTCGTAACCTGATACAGATGAGGACATCCATCCATTATCTATACATCGCTTCATCCTCACTAGGGTCGCGGGGGGCTGGAGCCTCTCCCAGCTGACTTATGGTGAAGGCAGGGGACACCCTGGACAGGTCACCAGTCTATCACAGGGCTACACAGAAAGACAGACAACCAAGCACACTCATATTCACACCTAAGGACAATTTAGAATCACTGACTGACTGTAGGAGGAAGCCGGAGAACCCGGGGAGAACCCACGCTGCAGGGGGAAAACCTGCAAAGTCCCACAGAAAGTCCCGGGTGTCCTCACCAGGATGCAAACCAGCAAACGTCTTGCTGCTAGGCAACGGTGCTAACCACCGCACCACCTTGCAGCCCCAGATGAGGACATATTCTTCAAAAAGCTAAGCATCTTGATTACTGTCACTGATGTCCGATAAGCCTGTTGAAAGAGCTGCAACACCATGATAACAACAGTAAACACATGGTTACCATGGTTTAAAATAACAACATTGACTGTTGGTTGGAAATGACTGTTGACTCACCTTCACTTTCATCATTATTACCATAACCACTAGATGGTGCTGTTACCAGAATGCATCCTTTTGTTAAACTGCTGAAATACTGCAAGCTGTCATTCCATGTAGGACACTTGAGATGGATTTTCTCATGTTTTCATCTGTTTAAGTAGATTCAATAATTTTAACAAGCAATGTCACACATTGTAGACCACTAAATACCAATATTTAGTTACATCCACAGCTATCTAAACCTTTCATGTTGTGAAACCTAATTCACATAATTAGTTGTAGGTGTAGGGCAGTTTTAAATTGCAACCTACATTGATGATATTATAATGTCAATGTGACAATTTTGCCAGCAAACGTTTCATAATTTGCCATTTAATTTTGAGACACTATGTGTTTAAAAAAAAAAAAAAAAAAAAGACCTTGTCGCTGCAACCAAAAGGACATCATTAGTGCAGAATATGAGAAAAAGCAGCAGGACAGATTCCCAAGTACCAAAGTAGAACAGTGAAGTTACAACTTTTAGATGTTTAGAAACTTTAGAAATACTGCCAAGTTTTATCAATTCATCTTTCAAAACCAAAAACAAAAATTTTATTTCAAAAGGGTATCATAGTCTTATACAGCAACATAACACCACATTTCCACTGGAACACCAACTTCAAAAAATGCATTGGAACCATGACACCCAAACTCACATTCACCCCCACAGTGACTGGGCTACTGTACAGAGGAGAGAAATGTCTATTTCAGCTCTTCTTTTCATTCGTGAAACACATTTTTCTTTAACTTTTCATGTGAAAAGCTGGGTGCGACAATATGGCTATGAATGTCCTCAAGGAGAGACTGTTTGAAAAGGTGTGCTGTTAGTCCCATATTTAAACAAAATTGTATCTCCCACCTCTCTGTGACAGTCCATTCCATCTTCCAATGTCACCGAAAGAAACACTTTCACACTAAATTTGTTTGTGCATAACTTACCCAAGTGACTTCTGTTCACTGACAACTGGAACCAGAAACTGGAAATGGCATCAGAGAATAGTGTAATAAAGTGAGGGTACATGTAATTCACAAACTGAAAAAGTAACTTTATTTGAAAGTCACTAATTAAGCTTAAATACTTGGCAGCTTACTATATCACAATGGGTTCTTACAAAGCACATAGACACAGTCATAGGCAAAGGCAGTGAGGTGTCTGGAAGGAAATGGCTACCCCGTATGAGTGAGTTACCCCAAAGTCATCTTTGATATACACTGTCTGTCTCAGTGAAGTGCTGACAGTGTAAACAGTGCACAGTTTGGCAACACTGTGGCTGAGATCTCAGCAAGTATGTAAAGTGACCGTCACTGTGAAAATGCAGCCTTGTTTACGACTTGAATAATTAAATTTTAAAATGCCTTTGTAGTAGTTTCCAAGAGACACTGGACACACATAGATACAATACTGTGCTAGATCAAAACAGCCATAAATCCCCTCCATTCATACCTGCCCTATAAGTGCACCAGGGGCAGGGTATCAAACCTCCGTTCTCTCCTTGTAATAGTACCAAATAATATTTATCAGCACTGACCGAATTGAAAACTGTCAAGTACTAAAAGCTGACAAGATTAATAATGTTGTTAACATCTGCTTTGATCAGATATGGAGGGATCCAAGAGTCTGAGACCACTTAGTGAGTGTGAATAATTTGTTATAACTTGTTTTAAATGTTTTACAAAATGTTCCATTCAAAATTAGATCAACTTAACAATTTGAGTAAAACGGTAAATCTGTGAAAAATGCACATCAATTTTAGAATATCTTCTCCTTTCGGGTGGTTTGAACTCCACACGTTTGTTCGACAATGTGCCAGAGCTTCTTGTCATGTCAGCAATGTTTAACTTTCTCAGCCTTCAAAAGGTCTTTACATGTTCGGTGGGGTTGAGGCCAGGGGACTGTAGAGGAAAGTCCATGACAGTCAGCACTTCTTGGTCTTCTTTGGTCAAAGTTTTGAGGTGTGTTGGGGCTCATTATCCTGCTGCAATATCAGTCCGTCTTCATAAAAATGCAGACCACAAGGTAGAACATGTCTCCAAAGAATGGACTGCTGCAGAGTATGTTTCCTGGCCAACTCCAGAGTAGTTAAACATTATCTCAGCTTATCTCTAACTGGAATTTATCAGTAAACATGATTTTTTCTCTCACTGAAAAGTGGTTTAGAGACACTCCTCTTCCTCTCAGACCACTACTAAACAGTTGTTCTTTTAATGGGATTTCTGCTGAGTGGACTCTTGTTTTTTTTTATTTAGTTAATTCTGTATCTGTGATGATGCTGATTTTGTACCTCTCAATGGACAAATCTTGATGTGTTGATTTTCTGATGTTGTGCTCACTTTTGGTCTGCTTGATCCTGATTTGGATACAACTGATCCAGTTTTTACACGGTCTTTCAGAACTCCATGGACCAATGCGATTTACTTTGTATATGCTTCACTTAGGCAATATTATTAGGAAGCACTGCATTAATTTACATTGTTATGCAGATGACACCAGGTTATATTTATCTATGAAGCCAAATGAAACCAATCAGTTGGTCAGACTAAGCGCTGTGAGATGACATATGTTGTTTTACAAATAAAATTGAATTAAATTTTAACTTTGTGGGCAATGTTCTGTTGGAAACTTGAGGCACAGGCATATTTCTAACAGGAAAAGAAGGACTGCATGTCTATTTAGTTTAACTTTATAGACTACCTCGCCAACTGTGGACAGTATGTGAGGATACAGCACTGTCAATCCGACGTTGTTGTCTGCACTACAGAGGCACTGCAGGGAACAGTCCTGGCTCTCTTCCTCTTCACCCTGTACACGGCAGACTTCATGTACAACTTAGCAGCAGCGACCTGCAGATGTTCTCTGATAATTCTGCTCTTGGCAGCTTCATCACAGATAACAGTGGATGACAGGGAATACAGAGAACTGACCCAGAACTTTGTGGACTGGTGCCAGCAGAACCACCTCCAGAACAATGCCAGGAAAACCAAAGAACTGGTGGCGGACTTCCGCAAGTCCACACACACACACACACAAACGAAGCCAACACCAGTGAACATCCAGGAAATGGACATTGAGATGGTGACATCTTGTAAGTACCTAGGTGTTCACCTGAACATTAAACTGGACTAGTCGGACAATACTAACGCACTCTAGAAAAACAGGACAGAGCAGACTCTATCTGCTAAGGAGACTCAGGTCTTTTGGAATGCTGGGAGTGCTCCTGAAGTTCTTTTTGGACTGTGATGGCATCAGCAATCTTCAATGCGGTGCTGGAGCGGCAGCATTTCCACAGCAGACAGGAAAATACTTAACAAGCTGGTAAAGAAGGCCAGCTCTGTCCTGGGATGTCCCCTAGATCCAGTGGAGGTGGTGGAAGACAGGAAAGATGATAGATAAACTATCATCTATGTTGGAGAACATGGAGACTTTAACATCACTGAGCAGCTCCTTCAGTGACAGGATGCTTAACTGTGTGTGTGACTGAGAGGTACTGCAGGTCCTTCCTTCCTGCTGTAGACTGTAGAGACCGATAAACTTCATACTTGTCTTGGTACAATTCTGACCCATTTAGTAAATAATGTATTTTTGTAAAAACCTTGTGCAATATCTATTTTTCAACACATACTGGAATATATGCCATATGTGTATTTTTCATATCATATCATAGCGACAAAAATATGTACAATATTAATATCAATGCTTCTCTCCATGTTTCTATTCATGATAGAATCTGTGCAATGTATCTTTTGGTCTATTTTGGTTTATTTTTTGTGTTACATTTCCTATCTTTTGCTGCTGTAACACTACAAATGTACCCACTGCAGGATTAGTAACGGCTTATCTTATCTTGAACAAGCTTTTGATGAGTCGATCAGATCCAGTTGAGTGTTATCTGAACACTGCTTCAATAGAAGGATCCAACTGAAGGAACTTTCTGACCTTTGTGCAAACAAGTTAACCTCATGGTGACGAATCTGATCACTTTGATTGATGGCCTAGTAGTTGAGCAGAATCTGAGCTATTACTTCACGTTATATGTCAGAATTTCTTGTGTTTTTACAAGTTTCTAGTTCCCAAAATTTTCAGATTATTTCTAGATTTCTAATAAAATGACAAATTTTTGATATCCTCTCAGACTTTTGGAGCTCTCAGTAGTTCCCTATATAATATGTTCTTGTACAGTTGTCTATTTTAAGACAACGTTTGGGATGTTTGGGAAGGTTCTTCAGTTCAAAAAAAGCAGGAAAAAAAAGAAAGTCTTTAACAAAAAAGCCCAAAGTATTCAAGTGATATGTGATAGTTTCAAGTTATGGTACACACATTTCTGCTGTATTAAAACGTTTTTGGCCTCTAAGCAGAAGCCTGCCAGGGTAAGCCTATTGTAAAGTCCCTTTGAACCACATAGAATTAAAATGTTAGACAATACACCCATCTTATGCTAATTCTAAACTGGTATTTGTTTAGTTTGGCGAAATAGCTGTGTGTGCACATCAGAAAAAGGCAGTGTGATATGAAAAAGTACAAGGACAGACTGGTTTTCTGTTTCTTAGCGCCTCCACAAATTCGTAGGAACAACAACAACACAGTAACACAGCACTTGTGTGTGTGTGTGTGTGTACTGAAACATGTGCTAGTGCGCTGGGATGTGTATATTTTGTACAGAGCCTTAGGCCAAAGTGTAGTCAAACTGGCCTTTCTCCAGTCCATCAAGACCATCAGCCCAGGTGGAGGTCGGCATACTCCGGTATGGGTCTAACAGGATGCGGAAGCATCGCACAATGAGGATGAGGAGGAAAATAAAGAGGAAAATGACCAAGGCAAAAGTTGTCTTCTGCTCCAGGGACATTGCAGCAATGGCCGAATCAGACGAGGAGGAAGACGAGGATGAGGAGGAAGAGAGAGCAACCAAGTGTCCCCCGGCGGAGTATAGCAGAGAGGAGAGAGCAGATGTGAAGGGTTCTCCCTCCATCATCCAGGAAGAGAAGTGCCTGGTGGGGTTTGGACAGTGGCACTGCAGCTCCCACAGGGGGCGCTGTAGCATCGTCTTCTCACTGACCTGGCCCAACCCCTTCAGATGGACTTCATTGTCTGGGGACACACAGACCAAAACTTAGTTGATCATTAGATTTATCAAAGGTCATTACACCCAAATGAAATAAATGAAATACTTATTTTGGTATCTATCTCTACCACTAGATAGATTAGTGGTTTCTGTTGGTTTAGAGATTTTGCCTCCACCCAATTACAACTAGTATGCCCTCAAACTATTTGGGAAAGTTTTCTCATCGGCATGAGCAAAATTCATGGTTGGTCCAGACCTGCTGTATGAGTCACACACATACACGACTTTTCTGCACAGTTTCACTTAAGAAATATAAAGCTTTAACCTGTATGTACTGGGGAACCACTACATTGCCTAAAGTAGATAAAATATGAGACATATACAAGAATTTGTGATATTATCTATAATGGGATGTATTTTTGCGTTCCACCTCTGCCGTGGACTGCTTTGCTATAGCAAGACATTATTTTCACATCGAACCCTGTGGCATCTATTTTTCATTGCATTTAAATGCGTTATGTTTCCTGACACCTGTCCAGGGTGTCCCCTGCCTTCGCCCTAAGTCAGCTGGGATAGGCTCTAGTCCCCCCAATGACCCTAGTGAGGATTAAGCGGTGTATAGATAATGGATGGATGGATGTTTCCTGACAGCTGATTTGTGACAGCAGGTCTTGAACACTAAGGAGTTATTGTTACGAGTGACATTTTTGTGAAAATCTTTTTGAAAAAATAAATTTAGAAATGGAGCAACAGGTAGCCTGATATGGAAAACTGTGGGAAGTGATTAAACTAATGATCAAATCTTGCGAAAATGCAGTAATTAAACAGGCTGTATTTGTCAAGTTCATATAAATACTTTAGAGTGCCAAATTTGACCTGATCTACTACAAACCAGTCTTACAAAAGAGCTAAAAATGTCGTTCATGTAGTCCAATGTCTGTCAGTTGTTCTTTGCATTAATCTTAAGTTTGAGAAAATATGAATGCTCTCCTGAAAATAACACATTTCTCACAAAGTGCCCACAAATATGATTTTCTGAACCACTCTAACACAGCAAAGATAGGTCACACAGTTAAAGACAATGTGACAATGAAGTTATAATATATGGTTCAAAACATTGTTCCTCATGTAAGAATCACTTCAGTAACACTTAAACATAATCCAGAATTTTCACAATGCATAAAGAATTGGGAAATGGGGGCTCAGTCGGGCCTTCGGCTCATTTTGGCCACATTAGCACATGCTGGATTATTCCAGCCATGTAAAATGGGCAAAGGGCCAGTGCTGTCATTTAGTTTGCAGAACCTTGGAAATAACTGAATACACCTCTGCAAAGTAAACAAGATCAACTGCATGACATGATATTCTACTCCACTAGTGAAGCAGCTTGCCACAAATGCTTGTTCACTGCTTTGCCAACTTGTACATAATTGAAAACTTTCTAAATTATTGTTTATTTGCTATTAAATATGTAAGTGAGTGACTGAAAACTGCAGCTCGGACACAAAGTATAAGTAGATGTCTTGCAATCGCTTGATTCAAAGTATTAAAACTGCTGAGCCATCACTTTCATTTCCTGTGGAACAGGTTGGCCTTGACCCTGACCCCCCCAACACCTCTGAGATGAAATCAAATAAAAGCAGCTGGAGTTCAGGCATATGCAGTGGCTGTTGTAGGCTGCCCACAGCATAGGAGCTCCACCTTTAGAACGAATGTATGTGTTTCATCCGGTGCAGCTTGATTCAGTGCAGCCCAGAATGGAGCCCTGAAGCTGGGGAGCAGCAGTCTGGGACCTCATCACCTCCACTCACACGCAGCGATGCAGAAACACGACGGATGAGCAGCTGACGGCGCACACACACCGACACACTCAACAGGTGCAGAGCAGCACGCGCCGCTTCAAGCAGCGCCCACAGCTGCAGAGAGCTGTGGGCGCGCGCACGTTAAAACACAGCTCAAACCTGACAACTTGCACACACACACACACACACGCACGAGCATCTTCGTAAGGAAACGTCTAAGTAATGAATACCTCTTTCTGTGTGCACCAATGTCGGATCCATTTCCAGAGTTACAGAAGGGACCGGAGGGTTCGGCCCATTCTTCCTTCACCTGCCCGCCTCACTGTCTGCAGTATCTGCGGCAAGTAGGTGAAATCCGGCTGCGGACGGTGAGCAGACCTCCAGGGGAAGGTGAGCAGCTCCGTGCTTGCTGCAGCCATCCCAGGCTGACTCCGGTGGAGGAAGGACGGATCAGCTCCGTGCACATCCTCAGCTCAGCACCGCACAGGCTGCTGCCTCCAAACACACAGGTGCTGTTCAGCGGCGCGATCCCGAGTCAGTGTGTGCGGACACAGTGTCAGGCTACAGGATGTGCACGAGAGTAAAACAAAACAAGTGTTAGTAGCTGTCTTCAGTAGAACACAAAGCCCGAACCTGAGTCTTCGAAATCTAATATAGCAAATATAATATCACTTTATTGAACCAGTGTGTAGCCCGTGGTTTATCTTCTCTGCATTGAGTTTAGTCAGCCAGACATAAAAAACAGAACAAAACATAAGATCTTCTGTCAGTTCGCAAGACTTTAACCCCTACAGCAATTAAATAATACATAAACATAGATTGGGAAAACAATATAAACTTACAAGTAGAACTCTATTACATTAAAACACAAATTACAACAGCACCATCTGGCCTACCGCCCCCTGGTGGAGTCGATTGGTTCTGGGGATGTGGACCGTCACCTCACTGGGGGAAGGAGCCTGATCTGGTGGGGTGGTGGAGCAGTTCCAGCAAGATATAGCTGGGCCCACCTCCACGCACAGTAAAGGGTGTGGAACCAAACTCCTGGAGAGGGGTCGGACTCTCTCCTTTTCCTGAGTTGCCCAGTGTGAGAGGCGCCGGGCGGGTGTGGGGATACTCACAAACCCCCGGCTGAGCGCCGCCTTGTTGGAGTTCTCCCCGGAGAACGAGAGGGTTGCTTCTCTGCGACTGTGTGTTGCAGAGGGGAAACTCTGACTGTCGTTTGTGCTCATGCACCAAACAGACCTGGTATACCCAAATGCGTAGTGAGGGTGAACTAGGAATGTCAGGCGGAGGCCCCTGTCCGTGGGGTTTTCAATTTTGGGCTCGACCAGCCAGTCCACATGTGCTTTGTGGATCTGGAGAAGGCCTACGACTGTGTTCCCTGAGGGGCTCTGTGGGGGATACTAAGGGAGTATGGGCTACCAGGCTTTCCACTAAGAGCCATTCGGTCCCTGTACAATGGAAGTGCAAGCAAAGCATTACCAGGGGGAGGGATATCTGGAATGACCTGCTCTGCCTGCTGCCTCCGTGACCCAACCCCGGATAAGCGGAAGAAAATGAATGGATGGGTGGATGGATAATACAATAATGAATATCTATTTGACCCACGACCACTGCTGCACCACTGACTCTGTTACATATGCATAAGTATTAAGGGGCACATGTAATGCAAAATCAGTGTTTTCACTGTTTTTTTTTAACATAATACCATGCCTCCAAGGGACAAGAAACCCTAAAAATAAAAGGAAAGACCATCCTCCCATTTCTGTGCTTTTTCCATCGCCCAAGAAGTATGTGTCTGAATGAGCTTTTCAGTGATGTGAAAACCACATAAGCTTCACCCAGACTGGCTGATGACACAATTTGCACTTATGACCAGTTTCAGTGTTAGAACAATGAGAGATAAATGTTTGAAAACCAATTTGAAACTAACAAACAAGGACTGGGACAGTTATTGTGCTTGTGTACAACCTGAACTCATTTGGTGTCAGTCATATTTGTCACTTCTGCTTCCTTCCTGCTCTCTGTGCTCCCATATACTGTTTTCTTACGGCCAAAGTCCCAAAAAGCTGGTCTTCTGGTTTTCTTTTTATGTTGTCAGAAAACAAAACAAGTATGACATAGCAACAGACACATAGCCCATTAATCAGCAGTCACACTGCAAACACACTCACCATACACATGAGTTGCAACAATGGCCGTGCTGTGAACTTAGCTGTTTTTCCGTGAAAAGTAATCACTGAGCAAGAAAGTTAGATTGGAAAAAAATATTCCATTCACTTAACAGGGGGTGAATCCCAAAATCCACAGTCATGGATTCACAGGGTTGTCCTACTGAATTTCTGCCAACTATCCGCACTTCATATTATTGTGATGTTAAATGCGCAGTTACCAGAAGAAGTCCAGAAGCATTTAAAAACAAAGTAAACCAACTAGTATGGAGGGAGCAAAAAACCATAACAAGAAAAAGTAAGTTTACATATAGGTATAAACAGATCATCAGCTCTTCAGGCAGAACTGCATGCAGTTTTGTCCTATGATGGTGAATTCCACACATGCTGTCCTTTTAGTATCTTGGCTGCGAAGTAAGGAAAAAATGTAAAAATAAAATGTTCTACCAACAATAACATTGAACACATTTGGCCAAGATAATGTGAAAAACTGATGTTCCATTCCTTTATATGGCATTGCATGTTGATAGAGCCTACCATCAATTTGGTCTCTGAGAATTTAGATTCATGAAGTCTTTCTGGGGCAGCAATCTTTGAAGTGTAGGAACCAGGCTTAGAATCTATCTATCTATCTATCTATCTATCTATCTATCTATCTGTCTGTCAGCTGACCACTGGCCTTCTCAGTGTTTTTCTCAAGCCATGACAATAATCAACAAATAATAACCTCAATTGTTGAAGGGTTAGGTGAGCTACCTTCTGAAAACAGTAGCCCGTAGATAGCAGAATGGGAAGCAGAAAGCTTTGAATCCTGAGCCAAAGGCAGATTTAAACATGCAGTCTACATCCAGTGAGTCAGACTACCTTAAACACATGGATACGACCTCTGTGACCTTAGTGAGTATTATGGGATTAATTACACTGGCTTAACGAATATACTTAGGAACTTGATACATGCATACATTAAGTATGAATAAATAGCCTTAAAATACATTTCTTTCTGTGTAACAACTTTATATGGGGATATCGCCAATAAATGTACTGTATACCAGTATTATGATGAAGCCTTTTAAAGTGCCTGAACAATCAATGAAAATAGAAAAGGAATTCTCTCCTAAGCACCATGCGAACAAGCATACCTATGACAATCTGTCCAGTGGTAGTGATGACGATTTAATCTGGGAGACAAACAATTGCACGGTTTGTGCGACATCACTTTCCTTGTTAAAAGTTTCATGGGAGAAATCTGTGACTGTAGTGATATATTCTGTGTGGAAGGAGGGGGAGGGGTTAGCTTTGACGCAAACCAGCAATGAAAAAGTGATTTATTTTAGTTGTGTAAAAGGCACATTTACAGGACAATATCCACAGAGTGTTGTTTCCTCCCAAAAGTCACTGACAGAAGGGTGTTTAGTCTATCATATGAGGAACTTCTGTTACTGACAACTGAAGAAACTGAAAATAAATTAATTTCCTTCTAATCAAATCCCACTTACAGTTACCAACATGCTGCAACCACCCAAGAGTTACAATATGTTCTAACCTAACAAGTGCATACATACAGCACAACAGTTTTGGGGCACAAACATTTTGCAGGAGAACAAGTAAGAATCAGTAAAGGGATAGTACTTTTTAAAGCAATACATCTTTAAACATATCTGACCATTCTAGCTTTGTCCCAGCTGCACACTATATGCGGACTAACTGGAAATAGTTGCAAGCAGAGCAAACTTCCTTGATGTCAGAGAGACGGAGTGGGTGGTGGAAAATTAACGATGAAGCCTTGACCCAATGCAGCAAACTGTGATCACAAACAAGGCCACACTTGCAACAGAGGTACCACACTGTGATCATCAATCTACCACAGTGAATAACAACTATGGAGTCTCTTTAAAGAGGCTAGTTTACCGTGCCTTGGTAAAGTGCTCACCCTCTTTGTGTTTTTCCTGATGTTTTACAACTTGGAATTAAAATAGATTTTTTGGAGAGGTTGCACCTTTTGATTTTTTTCAACATGTCTGTAAGAAGGTGCAACATTTTTAAACTAAACAAAAAAAAAGTGAAACCGTGAGTATGCCTAGGTTTTCACCCCCATAGTGCAAATACTTTACAGAGCCACCTTTTGCTACTTGTCTCTCATGGTAGGTCTCTATTAGTTCAGCACATCTTGCCACTCAGATTTTTGCCTGCTTTCGTCAAGGCAAAACGGCTTCAAGTTGGTTTATGTTGGTATACAGCCAGCTTCAAGTCATGTCACTGGTTCTCTATTGGACTGAGATCTGGCGCTTCACTAGATATTCTCCCAACAGAGGGCAAACTTCAGTCCAGTCTCAAATCTCTGGACTAAATCAGGTTTTCCGCAAGCATTGTCCTGCGTTTAATGCCTTCCATCTTTCCTTCAAACCTGACTATCCCTACTGATGAACAGCATGGCACTTCCACCACCATGTTTCAGTGTGAGAATGATCGAGATAATCCTCGGGGGGATGAGAAGTGTTGGTTTTCTCACATACATACATTATCCCCATGAAACGACCACAACTTCAATTTTAACCTGATGTCAACAGACAGTCCGCTCTGTGCTATGTTGCAACAATTTTCTTTAGGAAATGGCTTTTATTCTATTCTGTCATACAGCCCTGCTCTATGGAGCGTACAGCTTGAAGTGTTTTTGTGGAAAGATGCTCTCATCTCCTCTGTCAATCTTTGTAGCTCCTTTAGTGCATCTTTGGTAAACCTCCTTGCCTGGACTGTGAGTTTTAGTGAGCAGCCTTCTCTTGTCAGGTTTATAGCAGTGCCACATTCTTTCCATTTTGATTGGGAACAAGTGGATGTATATTGACCTTGTGACAGATGAAGCAACACTTTAACTGAAGATGAACCTTAACTGACTAATTAACACGAGTTCTGAAATTAAATGGTTCCACCAGGTCTTATTTAGGGGTTTCACAGCAAAGTGAGTTAATACATATGCACTCACAACTTCTAGATTTTTTTCCATCTTTTTTCATTTCACCATAACAATTTGCAGAATTTTGTTCAGGCCATTACATAAAATCCAAACACAAACCAATTTTAATGCTAGGCTGTAATGCAACAAAACAGGGCAAACACGAGAGGGATGAATTCTTCCACATGGTACTGTGTATTACTTCATTTTTTTTTAAACAAAATCTCAGTCTGCCTAAATTCTAACTGACAAAACTGATGATTTCAGGTACGAATGCGTCG
>NW_007579982.1:31121-51314 GCF_000690725.1 Stegastes partitus
ATTCATTTGTGTTTAATGAAATTACCACACAGCAAGTTATTACATGAATTTGACAGAAACAGTATGCCGAGAACAAGAAGTGATTAGTGCATTATTGAGCCCAGCCATTTCAGCTTCAGGGCCCCCTCACATGATCATTTAGAATGGTCGGGGGATGTGTTTTTTTCTGACAAGGATAATGGAGTATTTATTTACAGCTAGATAAAAATAAAAACAAGTGGACGGTAGAGTGATATTTCTAGCAAGAGCTTAGACAGTCCTTAAAAAACCTATTCAGCTGATATTTAAGTTCTGAAATTGTGAAACTGGTGGCAGCACCAGGACACTGGCAGACACTGTGTATCATTACTACAAACCAGGACACCAGTTTCTTGTGTACCAACAGCCAAAATGGTACATTTTTACAGATTAATGTAGAGGACACAGGTTGGATTAGTTCCCAAACTACAGGCCAACGCAGGTCAGGTCCACATCATATTGAGTCTCCTTGCATCAGAGCCGTGTTCCACTCAGAAGTTTAAAGTTTTCCAAAATTTTGGATGAGTCACATCTAGAATATATAATGTACAACAGGGACACAGTCTCTACAATAACCATAAAAATGCATTTAAACTAATCATGAAAACTAAATGAAGCCACAATGTACTGCTGGTATGATATACATGATGAGTAAGGAGGAGGAAGGGAAAGGGATAATCAGTTAAAGGTTAGGTCTTTTTTTTGAAAGCCTAAGATGGCACAAAAAAAAATTTGATTTGGTATCCGATAGTCTTTAAATAAATCTTGGTAAAAATGTGTTGGAATGTCAGTAAACATCTGCGGACACAAACCTAAATATTAATGGCGAAATGTGCATTTGGCTTTGCCCTACAAGGACAGATAAAGAGTAGATGGGAAGCAACGTGGAGTCTCGCTGTCCATCAGCAAGTTTGTCCTCCGACATGCCTCCACCTCATTCCAGTATGTGACAGAAGCTAGAACCATTCAGCCTCACACAGTCCTGGGTGGCAGCTGCTGTTTGTAGATTCCAGCCAGAGCTTTGGCAGCACTCTGGATCATCTGGCGTTGGGTCATACCCGTCATGGCGTGGTGCCAGTCCGTTTTGTTGATGTTAGGCATGCTGCGCTCCAGGACCTCACCCACTGTAACTATCAGACCAGACCAGCGCAGGCTGTAGTCAGGAGGGGTCAGGGACTGAGCCTGCATGAAGGAAGGTAACAAAAGGTTTGATGAGCTGCTGGAGGTTTTGGATGAAGGAGTTCTATGGCTGAATCTGATATTTGCATCCATCAATGGGAACAAATCAAGGTGCAACTGGATTAGATGAAAATTAAAATAGTAAGATGTTGTACCACTTATACAGTCATGGAAAAAATGATTAGACCTCCCTTGTTTTCTTTAATTTCTTGTTCATTTTAATGCCTGGTACCACTAAAGGTAGGTTTGTTTGTACAAATATAATCCATCATAACAACAAAAATGGCATTAAAATGAACAAGAGATTGAATAAAACAAGAGTGGTCTAATATTTTTTTCTATGACTGTAGATGCTGAATGTCAGTACCAAGGACTATCAGACTGTACAACATTATTCTTATCAAACAGCACACAAATGAGATGAGCTTGAAGGCTTCATCCCCCACTACTTTGAACAGGATAACCAGTGTGCTTTTCATAAACAGTGATGATAAGCACATTTCACTGTCTCTGTGAGTCATTATAAAACATAGCATTGCTTTAAAGGGATGATATGGTCCACGTGTAGGACAGAGTGCTGCCAGTAATCATATTTCAACTTTCAACAGTGTATTTCTCAAAATATCTCAACTTTATGTTCAAAAGCTCTGAGACTATAATACAAATAAATGTGTAAAGTGTGATTTTTAAGCTGCTGATTGGTACCTGCTGAATGTGATCGAGTGCCAGAGGGGTTGCCTGGGTGAATAACTCAATGCGGATGCTATGACCAGGGTCCTCCAGGATTAAACAACCAATGTCGAACCACCTGGAAACAACAAGATGATTCTGAAAATTCATGCCTTTTACCTGTTGATGCAAATCAAAAGTGAAGGAAGGAAATAAAATTACCATGCTTTTTGTTTTTGTGCTTTAATGCGGACAGAAAAGCTGAAAGTGTTCACGTATAAAAAAGAATGGAATGATTCAGTCCATTACACTACAAACAACAGCCTCCAAAATCCACCGGCGTAGTGCAGAGCTGTTGATCTTATGTGTTTCAGCAACAACAAGGTGACCTGACTTCTTATTGATGTAATTAAACTTGCTGTCTGCATTGGAAGTTAGAATGTGTCACACTGTGTACTTGTGCAACATCTGACCGGCTTAAACAGTTTGACAGAGAGGTGAAAGAGCAAAGCTGCATCGATTGGATCAATTCTCCCCACAGTGCTGGGAACAATGTGGGTATCTTTTCATTATCTGGCGACACTAAACTTAACATCTGCAGTCGAGACAAGCGGTCTCACGTAGCTGGTTATCAACTCAATAAGTCAACCCAAGCCCAGTTGGCCACAGATCACCAATTGCAAACACGGACAGGTCTACTCGTACCAAAGATGCATATTTCACAAATAAAGAGCACATTACAAATACAACGTACTGTATATTCTATGAACATAATGTGGTGCACAGGTGTATTCATCTGGTGTGGAAGACAGTTTAGTCCTATTCTCTCAGCTGCAATCCAGGTGGTTTTAAATATTCATGGAAGCAAGTAAAGAGCAAATAAAAAAAATTCCAAAGCAAACAGACTTCCTGCAAATCTTATATATGTGGAAATTTTGTTTGTGATGTACAGCTGCCTGCAGGATCCGATTGAAATCTCTAGGAAATCTAAGCAATGTCCTCTTAAGTGATGAAAACATACTGGTGTTCATGAAATAAAAACTGACTGACTGACAAGGAAACAGCTTTGATTTGTTGTGTGTGTCATTGTGAGGGTTTTCTTCTTACTTGTCAGGAAAAAGCTCAGCAATAAAGTTTTCCAGAGAAACAACTGGCTGCTTCTCATGGATCACACCGCCTCGTCGCAGACTGTCAATGCGCTCCTGAGCTCCCTGCATACAGAGACAAAGACACACAGACACGCACACATGAACTCACTGATCTCAACTGATCCTGATTTGAGAAAAACTGAAATGTATTCTCAAAATGTTTTTCAAATATTATTTGTTTCTCCACGATATAACAATTTAATCTCCCAAATCTAAGATCACTATTTTTCCTAACAAATACTACACAGACTAACTGCTTATGAAAAGATGTAGTTTTGCCCTCTGTGTTACTTTTGTTTAGTGTCAATTTATTTAAAAAAAAAAAACACATTTAAAAAAAGTTTAAAAAACAGGTTGAACTGACCTTAACACCAGCTGCATAGCCCACAGGCTGTGGGGCGATGTTGGACTGCCCAGGTTCTCCGGTCACCATGGCCATCCCAAAAACCTCCTGGAAGGCATCTCTGACTGCCTCCACGTTCATCTCCTTATCGGAAGTCACCACAATGTCAATGTCCCCACCAGACTCTGGAGAGCAACAATACAGAAACATTAATTGAGGACATTTGAACGTAAATTCTCCTTTTTCACTTAAAAGGTAATGTAGTCAGGAGGAGAGAGCATGTTAACTTACTGATGTATGGAGCCATGCCAGGATCCAGGGTAGTGATCATGGACTCCACAGAGTGTTTGGTTTTGTCCAGGACTGTCTTCACTACAGCGTTACCTGCTACTCCCTAAGGACATAGACAGACAACACACATTATGTCGTCACAGGAAGTGGAAGCCTGATACAGTAGCTCCCTCTCAATTCCTTTGAAAATGTTGTTTAGCCACAGTAGATTGTAGCTTGTTGTATTTATTCTGTAGATATGATTAATACTTACAGAGAAGATAAGACACAACTTTATAATTCCAAGGATATAAGTGTAGGAACAACGTGCAAGACACTAGAGTGTGCACTTGACTGCCACAGTTACTTCACTAGCTTGTAATGGCCTGTGTCATTTCTCTGCTGTGGTGTGCTGGTTAGGTGGCACTGGGACTTGTGTTGCCAAGAAATTGGCCAAACTGGTGAGGACAGCTGGCTTTGTGGTGGGGATGGAACTGCACAGTGTGAAGGCAGTGATAGAGAAAAGGATGGGAGGGAAGGTGAAAGCTATGTATCACGCCAAGCGTAGGGAGCTCTGAGCACAGTCAGCCACGTCCCTCAAAATGTTAAAGTTCAGCCTTGGCTGCATAAGCAAACGTTAAGAATGAACTGCCAAACAGCCGATTTGCTGACACAAAACCATTATTGAGACATTGTGCCATCTAAATAGGAATAATGATCTCAGTCTGTTCAGCTCTTTAAAAACTGTCTGGCTCTATTACTACTTCCAACCTCCACCAACTCAGACTACTCCATGCCAACCATGCACCACTCACAGTTATAGTGTTGTAGTTATATGTATTTCTCTCTCATTCACTAATGTCTAATGCTGCCTGAGTGTTGTGTCTCATTCTGTGAATGTCCTGACATGTCTGAAAAAAGACAGTACATAAGTACTTAAATACTTAACACTTAGATAAATACTTTCACACTTGAAGGAGCGTTAAAGATACGACGCCCACATTTGATAGGAGGTGGTGATACCTTGAAAAAGCCCCAGATGCTTCCACCAGTGTTGGTGTCTCCTGCCACTCTGGGATCATCCTGCTCCTCTGGGAAGGTGATTGGAGATCCAGTATCTAATCCTCCTGTCATGGCTGGCTGCTGAACCATGGGGTTGGACACGACACCTGGAATGATGGAACACTTTTCTAAGTACACTTCTTGACCTTATCCATTTCACAGATTTCTACAATGTCTAGCTTTCAGTTGCCCATTCACAAACACATTTGCACACCGATGACAGCAGAGCTACGATATTAAGTGGCTGCAGACCATCTGGAGGTCAGTGTCTAGTCCCTCGACAGGCGGACAGGAAAATGGAGGGACCAATCCTGCAAGTGACAGGCAACCTGCTCTACCAACTGTGCCACAGCTGTCCAATGTCACAATTGTAAAAGTACCAACTTTCAAAATATACAAAACTGTCTGTCACAACCTGCAGTCCATGAGGCCCCATGAGTTTTGAGAAACTAAATCTCCTCTTTTCTACCAAGTATCAATTCACAGACGACACTGTAGACAGAAAATAATTATAGCCCACAATCAGTTGCAGACCTATACTTCTGTATGACATATTCATAGAAAAACAGTTCTGTGACAGTAACAGAGAGTTTACTCCTTTACAAATGACTGCCCTATAAATGGTACAGCCTTGAGCCCCAAGGCTGTACCATTTATAGTGAATAATACTATTTCAGATTCAGCAGGTGGGTATCTGGTGGTACAGGGGACTCTTATTAGGAGACTATCATTCTGGTTAATGGGCCAAACGATGACAGCCTCTAGTTTTTTGAGAATTTATTTTTACTGATTGTCTCACTACCGGGTAAAATTATGATGGCAGGCAATTTTAACTGCACATTAGACTCTCTACTATGCCATTCATCAGGACCAGATACGTCATATTCTCAAAGTAGAAAGAAAATTCAACAGTTCATTAAGGACCTAAATATATGTGACCCTTGGAGGATTCAGAATCCAACTTAAAAAAAGGAATGCTCTTGTTACTCCTTAGCTTTACTTCCAAATATAGCTCTCTGTAATTATGATAGCATTGTTTTGTCAGATCATTCCCCCACTTGTCACTTTACTGGGATTCACAATTAACTAAAGGATCTTTTAACTGGCTGCAAGACCCTGACTTCATCAAATTTATAGGTGAGGATTGATGTTTATTTTACACTGAATAGTTTTGAAAGCATACATTAGAGGTCAACTGATTAGTTTCACTTGTGCCAGATCTAACAAATTTAAGCAGAAAATGACTGAATTGGATGTTAAAATTAGAACTTTAAAGAGGGAGGCTGGTATAATTCATTCCAAAGATATAACTCAAGAACTCTTTGCACTTAAAGCTGAATATGATAAACTGTCAGTGTTGAAAGCTGAAAACGATTTAATCAGGCTCAAACATTTTATGATCAGGGTGAGAGACCTGGTAAATTACTTGCCTGGCAAATTAAGAAAAATAAACTCAGAGAGAGCCATTAATGCAATTAGGACTGCACAGGGTATGAGCCCAACAGATGCACTGGAAAGAAACCAAACTTTTGCAAAGTATTATGGAGTTCTCTATCAATCACAATACCCCAAGAACTCATACAACCAGGCAGTTTTTCTCCATAGCCAGGTCATTCCCTCTATCCCAGATGAGGCAAAACTACAGCTGGATAAAGAACTGGATTTGGTGGATCTCTCTAATGCCATTATTAATATGAAGGGGGGTAAGGGAGCAGGACCTGATGGGCTCCTGATAGATACTTATAAAGCATTTAAAGACAAACTCAGTAGCCCACTGCTAAATGTTTGTAGAATCCTTCAAAAAGGGCTACATTCGCCTTTCGCCTCGGTGATTCATGCAGATCAAAATGGCTTTGTAAAAAATCGTCTAGGGTTTTATAATGTTAGGCAAGTATTTAATTTGGTTCATATTTTGCGAAAGTTCCCCTGATACTGCCATCTTATCACTTGACACTGAGAAGGCATTCGACCGCGTCAAATGGCCATGTCTTGTGGAATTGCTTAGACTTTTTGGTTTTGGTATTTACAACTTTGGAGTTTTATTTTGGCAAGCTCAAATAAATCTGTTAAACAACCGTCTTTGCCCAAATTAGAAGAATGCTGCACAAAAACTGCTTAAGCAAGGGTCGGGTTACCAAGCTATGCAGTATGTTGGTCAATGACCTTAAAGACAGCAGTGAAAATAAGAGACAGCAATGGATTCAAGACCTACAAGAGGACATCTTGGTGGAGAATTGGGGTAAAATATGTACAAGTGTACAAACTCAAACCATTAATACTCATCTGAGATGAAGACAATATAACTAGATAATGAGGACATATATCACCCATGAGAAATTGAATAGGTTTGATACGAATACTCCTGACATAACAGGTAGTCTTGTGTTATGAAACACTCCTGAAAAAGGAACCTTAGTTCAACATGTTGACATGTAAACAGTGTGTTCCAGATGAAGAGGTGTGGCTCTGACCTGGCAGGGCAGTAGGACTGGAGAATGTTGGCATCAGTGGTGTCTGTGGTGTTCGACCAGCATGACCTCGTGTGATGTCATACCCTGCACTCATGGAGAAGCTGGAGATGGGTGGGCCCACAGGTGGGGCAGACATGCCTGGAGCTGGAGCAGGAGGTGGTCTGATGGAAGGGGCCAGAGGGGGCAAAGAGGGGGAGGCAGAAGGTGGGAAGGGAGAGCTGCTGGTGAAAGGTAAGGCAGATGGAAACTGGGAGGAGAGGGAAGGGGGTGAAGCTAAAGAACTGCTGAAAGCAGGAAGGGATGGAATGGGGGGTAGAGAGGTGGAGACAGAGGGCAAACCGATGGAGCTGGTCCCAGGGAGGGTCAGAGGACTGGACAGACCTGAAATGCAAAACAATAACATTACACCTCAGAGGTACTTTTCACTGCAGTACTGTTTCACTGTGCAGGCAGTTACTCATTATATCACCTGACACAGCACTATCAACATCAGGACCTGTGTTACAATCATTTGAGACCACTGGTAGGTGCGCCTCTATAATTAGTCCATGCAGCCCAAACTAGAGTAGAGCAGGAAAAAAAAAATCACATTCTGTGTCAGTCAGCAGCCCAGATGAGACAACCTTCATGTCAAGGAACATCACTGGTGATAGCAGGTGGGTCTGCAACTTCCACACAGAGGAAAAAACTGCCGTTTTCACAGTGGAAGAGCCAGCACAAGGAGCACATTTGTTGTTTTCATAACATTCAACAAATCCACAATTCTTCAACATGGTTATGCACCAGGAATTAATCCCCAAAACTTGGACTGCTGAATGTATTGCAACATCCTGAGGTGTCTGGGGAAGAACATTCAGAACATTCACCTTAACTGTGGTGTGATAGCATGTAAATTAGGGAGCAACCAACATGTGTTTTCAAGGTCAATTCAGATTGTTGGCAATCAAGAAGAGCCAATAACTAATATTTAGAACAGATATACATTAAATGTGACACTGTGTATAAACAGCATATGATGGCAGGGAACCTGTCATTCATAACTAGGGATTCCATGCTTATTGCAGATGGCGCTTGACACATAAAAAATGTGTGTAACACAGATTGCTGCTGTTGACAGTGTAATGTCATGTGAAATGACACTTATGTCATGACCAGATATTCAAACACAGGTATGGTGAAAAAAAAAAGGAAATGCCTGCAGGCAGATTCAAAACTGTGACTGCTCAATATAGCCATCTAACAAAGTTCTGCACTAGTGTACGCTTAAACAAATAGTAAATTACATTACTTCTTATATTAGTACCCCCCCAAAAAAAAAATCTGTTTGTTTTTCAATTGAGTTGTACAGGTTATAAGTCACACTGAAAGTGGAAAAAGTTCTGAAATGATTTATCTTGGTCTCATTTTCTACATCATAAAAACCTGGCATTTCAACAGGGATGTGTAGACTTCCTACATCCACTGTAGCTTACCCGCAGGGTTTGGTGGGGTGCTGACTGTAGCAGCCACAGTCAGAGGGGGAGTGGGACTAGCAGGAGGTGTAGTCTCAATCCCACTCTCTTCCATCATCTTCTCAGCGGTATACCTAAACTTCAGCCCAGAATATAGCTGCAACAAGATGTTGTGATAAATGAGGATGTGTTCAAATTGTCGTTTAGATAAATAATTAAATCACTGCTACAAAAAAGTAGTGATCAGATGGTCCGATCTAAGCAGTTTTGAAAATGGAAAACAACACAAATATAGTACGGCAAAGCACCAGGCACACAAAGCTTGTGTCAAAACAAGAGTGAATTGAGCTTTAACCCACTGACAAGCTCTGAAAGACATGATGGCTTTGGAGAGTGATGCAGAGTCTGCCTGTTGTCTCTGGGCTTTCAAGTATGGTGCAGTCGGTCAGTGAAATAAAGTCGGCAGTTAGGTGGGTTGGGGTTGCATGTCCCTCCTTAAAAAGCGTGTGGCTGCAAAAACTGTAATGCCACACATACCACCTTAAAGAGACTGATCACAGCTATTGCATAATTTAATGAGATTGCCTACCGATTGTAAACATGTAGTGAATGACTGAGAATTAGGTTTCTTGTGTGTACAATCTGTAAAGAGCTATTAATATTTATAGCCACGGCTGTTCCTGACTTATTAGAACTTTTGTAATTAAGAATAACTGGAGCTTATTTATACAAGCAGAGGAGTCAGTAACAGCAACTTAGAGCAGATGATCACTGATCTGCAATGTAATGCAGCACGCAGGTGCAAAAACAATTTTAAAAAACTCTTGCCATTTTTAAAATACCTGCAGCCAATCTGCACCATAGAACCAATCACCTCATCCTGGGCCTAATCACAACCTGTTGCACACAATGTCAGTCATTTATAACTAATTTGAAATGAAGTTTGTCCATTTTTGACCTGACCTGACTGAATCCATGATATTTTTCACTCGGCATAGCTAAAGGCTATCTGGCCCAGTGGCGAGTCAAACCATGCATCCCTACCAAACACATAGCAACACAGACAGACCTGCTAAACGGCAGACATACTGGTGGGACTAGTTTTTAGTCGCACTAGAAAGATGTTTGTCAAACTCTGGAGCCTTGCATCATATATCTTTAAGTGGTTTTGCTTGTAGCTGGACTGCACAAAGTTTGACTGATATTTTTTTTAGTTCTTTCACAACTGGTTACATGAATTCAGTCACAGTAGGCCACCAACTCAGTTTGAGCCATTCTGTGTTTCATGTTACCTAATACATGCAAAAATGGACCCAATAAGTTATCATTTTTAGCCAGATACCCTGGATTGAGTTATAACTTTGAGCAGAAAGTCTGAAATGTGCACACCTAAAATATACTGACATTCCTTTTTCTTCTTGAATCTATAAAGGATGTTTAGGGTCAAACTACCAACATACAGGCAAAGTAGAGGACAGCTCAGGGGCCTGCTGTACTATCTACTTTGTTGTGATTTGTTCACCACAGAGGTATTGTTAAAAAGTGTAGACGTGTCCTAGAATTTGGGGTCCACTAATGCAAAGTATGAATTGAAATCAGGCTCTCGGGATTCCTACATGTCACGGAATTTTGAGAAGTTGCTTAAATTTGTAACTGTGAAATAGCTATAGTGGTAGAGTCCGTACACTGTGCATTTATCAGCACATTTATGAATTTATCATGCATGCAGAACTGGTGCCAGTGGAGGACAACGACACATTGTTGTCCTGCGCCCCCTCCCAGTGAGCCAGTCCCGGGACACCGCTGCTGGGAGGACCGACCGTCTCCACCACACCAGGACCGACCGAGCAGTTACCGGACACCTGCTGCCTCCTGCTGCGCTCCGTTCAAACCCTAACTACCCTTTTCAGTTATTTCAAGTAGACTCACGAGCGTCTCTTATCAGTCTCGTTAACACCACAGCTCTGTTCGTCTCACGTAAACACTTTGCTGTCTGCTCAACTTTGTTTAAAAGCGACGCGACGTTGAAGCAGTTAGAAATGAATTCAGTGTTAGCCATCTGCAGCTTGTCTGTACACGTGTGATCTACAAACCAACATAGGTGGCGCAAAAAATAATTAGGAAGGTGGACAAGCGACACGCGCATCCTTAGTCTCATTATGCACACAACTGGCGTGAGTGTGTGTCCGTTCTTTGGTCATTTATTAGGAGCAGACTGTCTACTCACCTGCTAGCTCAACTAGCTCCGTACAGCCATGAATGATGAACCACGGGCCCACGGTGATGACGTCTTGTGTTGCCACGTCTGCTCCCGGGCGACTCCTCCCACTACCGGGAGCACGCGGACACAAACTTCGTCAAACCACGTGATTCACGAAACCCTCCGATCACATGTCACCTTCTCCCCACAGTTTGTCGTGATCAAAAAGGACAAATAAAGCATCTGTACAGCTTGTTTTAGTTTAGGAATAGGAATAGGAAAAGCAGGTGAAAAGTAGCAGCAACTGCTGCTGCCTGCTTTCAGGTCAGAGTTAGGTTTGTTTTTCTGTTTTCTTTATTGACATCGAGAAAGTTCGCTTTTTCTGATCTAATATCGCAATTGAGTCAAGCCAGCCGCTGTTCAGATTGCGATGCTTGTCTACTCGTGATATTACGGTACAGGTGTGTTTTAGGTGTTTTTTAAGACTTGTCATCTTAATCCAAGAGGCTTGTTCAGTTCTAACTGGCTGATGGGGAGTTTCAGAGTGTTATAGTCTCTCCAGCTCACATGGCTAATGGCCCATTAAGGTTCACCTACCTCCAGGTGTGAACTGTTGTGAAACCAGGTACTTCAACAGTAACAACAGTACTAATGGTCATGGAGCTGCCAGTTCACACAGCAAACGCTATGAATCTGCCATGTCAGGACTGACTCAAGATGTTAATGATGGCATTTTAGGTGCTTTGAGATAGATGGCTTCCTTCACTTCTCACTAAAGTCATCTGGCGTCTCTGTCCAGGCGTGGCTTGGCAACAGATGAGGCACACCGAGTGAGCATTTCTTCTTCCAGTGCTTTTAGTTATCCCAAACTACCTGACATCTTTACTCACCTGAGTAGATCCTCATGTGAGCCTCACTGCCTTACCTTAAATCAAACTCCCCTGTGCTTCAGCGTTTTTGTTACTCCACACCATTCCCCAGCCATCCATGTCTGAGCCAGCCAACCCTCAGCCTCCTCCACCTGCTCAGTGACTACTGCTACATTAAATCTCCCTTTTCACCACAGTCCTGTCTGCATCTGGATCCAAACTCAAAACCTCAGTGAGATTTTCAAATGACTGCTTTTCAGGATGGCTTATGACTGTGAGTGCACAAATACTCATGGTTTTAGTGTACAGTTTTCAAGAAAATAAAGTGCAAGTCAGTTTGATTGTCTCTGAGGGGTTCTTCTCACACCTGGAGCCTATCCCAGCTGACTTAGGGAGAAGGCAGGGGACACCCTGGACAGGTCGCCAGTCTATCACAGGGCTACACAGAGAGACAGACTTTGGGGATATTAATAGCGTTAAATACTTTAAAATGTAATAGCACTGAATGCCAAATTTACACATATGCTCCCGTTTTTTTGACAAAATAACTTTGAAGTTTTGCTTTTCTATTGAGACAGATGTACTAGTTTTTCGTTTAGCTGAACTGGTTAACTAAACCCAAAGATTTATTTCAAGATGATAGCACTAAAATTTGCCAAATCTAAGTACATTTTCCTGTATATGGAGAAAAAATGTGATTTTTTTTTTTACTCGTATAAATATACTAGTTCTTAGTATTGCCTTACTGGTTTCGAAATATAATTCCTAATTAATGGACAACTCGTACTATCACCTGAGCCATGACTGCACAATGCAATGTTTTGCCAGGAAACCTTGGGTCGTGTCATTCATGTGGATGTTACTCTGACGTGTACCAGCTAAACATTGTAACTGACCAACGCTGATCCTTGCAGCAACAGGCAAACGAGGCAAAAGTGACAGCAGTCCTTACTACTCCCTTCTTGGCAGCACTACAGTGAAACTTACAGCCATTGTTACATCTTCATCACAAGTATCAAGCTGTATTACTGAACTGAAGACAGGTGTTGAGTATATTTCAGACTCAGACAAATATGACAGTTTAAAAAAACCTCCTGGACAAAACCACACCAAAAAGACATTGTGGAATTATATAATTTATTATTTTAAGAATAAAGCCTTTAGTTAGATACCAATAATAAAGCTCCTCGCCTTTTATTAATTTCATCCTTTAAGATCGAAACCAACTTCAGGACTAGCTTGTACCATGATACAACTTGTTTTTTTAAAAAACAAAGTTAAAAAATCAAGATTTGTAGCCTCCAAATTAAAAGAATAAACATAGTGTTTGTCATTACCTTCTAAAATAAGAATGGTCCCTTCATTTCCTTATGAGTTTAAAAACTGTTACAGATATGACGTTGTTTTTGTCAGCACAAGCTCTACATAGGTCAATGAGATGTTAACAACTATTGTTGGTGTAGACAGAAAACAGTTTCTTGTGTGCAGTAGTAACTACCTTGTATGAATCTCAGTCTCTTAGACGTTTTAATGATGACAACACACATGTGCTCTAACATGTTCATGAATGTGTCCACAGAGAAAAACATTTCATTTTTGGCCAAACGAGAGGAAATTTTGTAGCTGAAACATTTGCCTTTGAGATAGTTGTTGATGTTGAATAGTTGATGTTCTAGGGCCATTTTATATTGATGGTTATTTCTGCTGAACTATGTAGTGCATGCAAACAAGGTTTCACTTACACTGCAACACAATTTTCTTGCTCATGTCCTTTGAGGGGCTCAACAGATGTATATCAACCCTCACATTTCTGGTACGACTACACTGCGGTTCTATCTGTCGGGATGCAGGCTGGGAGCTTTGGGTGGTGCCTTGAACCATTTTTCTCATACTCTGCCTTTCAGGCTGTCCTTCATCCAGCTCTGTTGAGGTCTCTATAGATTGTTGAGCTCCAGAAGAGTTTGGTCCAACACTTGGTGCATGTCCAGATTTTCTTCTTTGGCTTGGGCCAGTTTCTCTATAGTTGGAAACAAAGCCACAAGTGAGCTTCCAAGAAGATGCAGAAAATCTAGTTTTTGACACATTTCAATCTGGCTTTCGATCACATCATTCTACTGAAACTGCCCTGACCAGAGTTGTCAATGATCTTCCACTAATGACTGTTGATTCTGAGTTGACATCAATGATGCTGCTTCTTCACAAGTGCAGCTTTGACTATGTGAAACAGAACTTACTTTTAAGTCTTTCTGAAAAACAGTGGTATTGAAGGGAGAGTGCCTTCATGGTTTTATTCATATTTATCAAATATCTTTCAGTGAGTAAGTTACAATAATACAATCTCAGATGTCCGTAGATGTGAAGTAGGGGATCAGTCCTTGGCATGTTTTGGTATCTATAGTACTTACTTGACATGAAGCAACATTTATCTGTAAAACAAAATGACCTCTCCCATCTCTAAATTTGGAGTCATTTTGAGGCGTGTCTATCAGGAACAAAAAATAGATGGGCATGAATGTTTTGTTATTAAAAGCTGTTAGAGCTGCCAAATATGGGTATTTGTGTGAGAATTTGTTGCATTACTACATGAAGCTGGATCATCGAAAACCTTTAAATGAATTTGGATTCCCATTTGACATTCCAGTCCCATATTAGGGATCTTGTCAAGACAGCATTTTTCCTTTAAAATAATTTTGCTAAAATCCAACTTATTCTGTCACAGCATGATGCTAAAGCAGTGATCCATGCATGCTTATCCTCCACGCTTGATTACTGTAAAACCCTTTTTCTGGCCTTATAAGTTGTGCTATTAGTTTTCAGTTTGTTCAGAATGCTGCAAATTGAATCCCAACAACACTTTTCCAAAAAAAGACAGTAGACAGCACCCACTCCAGCCTCTCTTAACTGGCTACTGGTGCAAGCAGGAGCTGATTCTAAGGTTATTTAAGGTTCTGGAAAAGAACAATACAAGGACTTGTGTCTTCTCAGACAAATTTATACATAAATGCAGGTAACTTCAAAGGGTTCACTTTTTCTTGCGACTGTGCAAATTAAGTTTTAAATGTGCAGAAGTAACACTTCACCATTAAAACCAAACTTTTGCTGGAAGAGAAAGAGGCAAACTATAATAAACTAAAAACTAAAGTACAGTCCTGGTCACTACTATTGGCACCCTTTCATGTATTGCATAACCTGCACAATATTCTACAATTCTACAGTTTCATTTAGCAGACGCTTTGATCCAAAGCGACGTACATCTGAGAGCAGATACAACACAATAACAATATCTTCAGAAATAAATGGAAATGTAGCAAATTTATATGATCAGAATTTCTTAATTGGATGTCCAAAGTTATTCAACAAAAAATATATTTTTTCAACTTACATGTTGTAATTGCCAAGAGGGAATAGAAAAAAATCACAGAGACAATAATAAAGGCAGCCCTCCTTAATATTTGGTTGCACACCCTTTGGCAGCGATGACCGCCTCCGAACTTTTCTTGTAGCCATCTGTAAGCTTCTTGCACTTCTCAGCTGGTATTGTCTCCCACTTCTCCTTTGGAATTTGTTCAAGTTCTTGAACATTTGCAGGATTCCTTGCCCCAATGGCAGATTTCAGCTCATGCCATAGATTTCTGATGGGACTGAGATCAGGATTCCTTGCTGGCCAGTTTAAAACAGTCAATTTTTCCTTTTCAACCATTTCAGCGTGCTTTTGGATGTGTGCTTTGGGTCTTTATCTTGCTGGAGAACCCATGATCTTCAACGCAAACCTAGTGTTCCTACACTGGGTAGCACATGTCACTCTAAAATCCCTTGGTAATCCTCTGACTTCATGAATCCTGTGACACGGTCAAGGCCTCCAGTACCAGATACAGCAAAGCAGCCCCACAACATTACAGATCCTCCACCATGCTTAACTGTTGGTAGGGTGTTCTTTTCCTTATGTGCTTCATTGCGCCGTCTGTAAACAAATTGTTGGTGTGCATTGCCAAAAAGCTCTATTTTTGTTTCGTCTGTCCACAAAACATCTTCCCAGAAGAATTGTGGTTTGTCCAGGTACTCTTTGGCAAAGATCAATCATTACTTTTTATGCCTTTTCTTCAGCAATGGGGTCTTCCTTGGCCTTCACCCATGAAGCCCTGCTTGGTTTCGTGTGCTGCGTATGGTACATGTTGAAATCATTACCCCAGATTGTTCCAGGTCGGCTTTCAGGTCTCTGGATGTTTTACGTGGTGTTTTTTCCACAGTCTGCACCAACCTTCAAAGACTTCTCTGATCAATTTTTCTCTTCTCCCCACGTCATGGCAGATCTTTGACAGTTCCATGCTTAACAAACTTCTTAATAACATTGCGCACTGTTGAAACAGGGATACCAAGGTCCTTGGAGGTGGCCTTATACCCTTTAGAAGTGTTGTGTTTGCAAGTAACACCTCTGATGTCCTCAGACAGCTCCCTTGTCTTCACCATTGTGACAACGGAACAGGGAATAATGTGGCTTTTTAAAACATTAAAGTCATCATACATTGGCTAATTCATGTCATGTGGGCAGTGACAGTTTATCACCAGGTGATTCTAATTTCTGATTAATCACAGCTGAGTCATAATGGGGTTTTCCCCACACTGATTTAAAGGGTGCCAATATTAATGTCACAGCAATCTTTCAATTTGTCTACTTTTTCTTCTCCTCCTATTGCTTTTTTAAAATTGTTGTTTTACCATTTGCTGATCTGTATCAAACAAGAGCTGTCTGTAGACCAAAGCTGTTTCATTAAATCAGGGATCTCCAACTCAGGTCCTCATGAGCTACTGTCCTGCAGGTTTTAGATGTTTCTGTACTGCAACACACCTGACTCAAATTAACGGATCTCCAACAGCTTGTTGTCAAGTTCTACACAAGTCTGTTAATGATCCATTAATTTGAGTCAGGTGTGTTGCAGTATGGAAACGTCTAAAACCTGCAGGATAGTAACTCACGAGGACCGGAGTTGGAGATCCCTGCACTAGATTCACTTTTTCAGGAGATATTCTACATTATGTATTTAAATTTCATGAGTGCCAATAATGGTGACCAGGACTGTAAACCAAGTAAAAATGAGAAAAGTTATGTTAATTGTATCATAAACCACTGGAGTGTTTATACATCAGTGATAAATATCCATCCATCCATTGTCTATACACCGCTTAATCCTCACTAGGGTCGCGGGGGGCTGGAGCCTATCCCAGCTGACTTAGGACGGACAGGTCACCAGTCTATCACAGGGCTATGCTTAGAGACAGACAACCAAGCACACTCACACTCACACCTACAGACAATTTAGAATCACCAATTAACCTCAACATTTTTCTGGGAGGAAGCCGGAGAACCCGGAGAGAACCCACGCTGCACGGGGAGAACATGCAAACTCCACACAGAAAGATCCCAGGTGTCCTCACCGGGACGCGAACTGGCGACCTTCTTGCTGCGAGGCAATGATGCCAACCAACGAGCCACCTTGCAGCCCAGTGATAAATACATTTATCGTAAATATCTGGAGTGCTTCAAGAAGCATTGTATTTATTAACATTGCTTAGAGTGTGAAATAAGCAGAAGAGAAAGAAACTGGGAGGAAACAGAAAAGGCAAGAGAAATTTGAATCATTTATTACAGAGAGAGAGAGAGAGAGGGGGAAACAGGTTTACATGAATATTTCACCAATGAGAGAACATTACCTCAGTGAACCATAGACACGCAGCAGTGATTGGCAGTAACTTACCTATCTGTAAAAAGACCAGTCCTGAGTAATAGAGATACAGCTTACTAAAGGGTTTATGAATTTAGCATATTGCATCTCTAGAATCTCCTAGCCCATAATACCACTGTGAAATGGAACAAAACAACAGCAGACAGGCGAAGAAGAGTTCAGGAGGGAGGAGCAGAGAGGAAGACAGAGAACATCTACAGTGTAGTCATGTCGTTGAGGGCCAGGTCCAGCTCCTCACTGAGAGCCTTGCCCTTTAGCTTCTGAGCATACACTTCATCTGAGGAGGACACACACAGACAGAGACGAGTGTCCACACAGAGAGACATCCAGAGTGGAGACAGATCGAGGTGACAGAACAGGAGACAGAAAAGTAGAAGAAAAAGAAAATTAAACAGAGCTAAAACTGGAAACCTTCACATTGTATAAGCAAGATATACTGGTGTTAATGTCATCACAGCGACTGGTTACTGCAACTCACAAAGCACCAGTAACAGCTAAAGCATGCAAGCTTCGACTTGAAGCTCAATCAGCTAAATGTCATAAACTGCAAGGACGTAGAGACGAAGTGAGCATAACATAGAGGATCTGTATTAGGATGAGACCAACAAACACCTCCAAGACCCAAACGTTTTTGCATTCATTTTATTGTTACTGAAATTAATGCATTCATGCAACATAATTTCACCCACTGGTAGCCATGTTAGAAGACTACACTTTCTGAAAACTATATATGTTATGTGTATACAACAGCTGCAGCGTCACATGTGTCCAGTCCCTGTCCATTTTAGAATTGATTTTAGGATTTTCTAAATATATTTTTTGGGCTTTTTGCCTTCATTTAGAGCAGTAGAGATAGACAGGAAAGGGGGGAGAAGAATGGCAAGAGACCTGCAGCAAAGGGTCGTGAGCGAGAGTCAAACCCACGACCACTGTGTTGGGGGACTGTAGCCCCTGTTCATGGGTCACCCGCTCAGCTAGGTGAGCTATAGGATTTTATGTGTTATGTGTATACAACAGCTGCAGCGTCACATGTGTGAACGCATACGTATACAAATACCCTATGTAGTCTAAACACTCCACAGTAGTTCATGTCCCTCTGCAACCTCAGTTACCCTCTGCTCTAAAGTGCAACATGGTCAGCTTTGGTATTTTAAATTTCAGATTGCTTAAAAACAAGCCATTTTCATGTCATGATTTTATCACAACTAAAAATTTGGACTTTTAAAAAATAATCACAGACATGGTTATCCCAGGGAGACTACTCCTCTTATTGAAGCAACCCCCCTGACTACACACACTTCCATCAACGCCGACTGTAAGGGAGGGGAGTAGGGGTTGCTGTTATTTAGAAAAAAGATTTCAAATGCACCCTCGTCCTACTTAATAGTTTATAGACATCTTTGGAACATCTAGGTTTCAGAGTACACTCCAAAGAGCCAGTGGTCTTACAGTGGTCTTAACCTCCAGCTGATCTAAAATGCTGCAGCCAGAGTTCTGACAGGAACCAGTAAGAGAGATCATATTTCTCCTGTATTAGCTTCTCTTCATTGGCTCCCCGTAAAATCCAGGATAGAATTTTAAATCCTGCTTCTAACATATAAAGCGCTTAATGACCAGCTCCATCTTATCTTAAGGACCTTATTGTACTGCATCATCCTAACAGAGCCCTTTGCTCTCAGACTGCAGGTTTACTTGTGGTTCTCAGAGTTTCCAGAAGTAGAATGGGAGGCAGAGCCTTCAGTTATCAGGTCCTCAGTTGTGGAATCAGCGCCCAGTTTGGGTTCTGGAGGCAGACAGCCTCTCTACTTTTAAGATTAGGCCTAAAACTTTCCTCTTTGATAAAGCTGATAGAGCTGCTCAGGATCACCTGAACTGTCCCTGAGTTATGTTTTCATAGGTTTAGACTGCAAGGACTTCTCGTGATGCATATTACAAACTCTGAGTCTCCTCTTACTCGTAGTTTGTGTTTGTTCTCCCTGTGGATGTCTCGAGATTTAGAGCTACACAGTCACTGGCCTCACCGACCTCCAAAGTGTTACTGTTCTCTTATGTGTAGTTGGTCTCATCGGCTATCCCCACCCAGAAGCAACCTACTTTAAGGGTATATTGTGACTTTTTTGTTTTAGAATTACAACTTTTCAAAAAACTAAATATTATGACCCTTTTCTCAAAATCAACTGATCCTGATTTCTTGAGGAAATACTCAAATGTCCTGCCTTTTAAAAAGAACCTTTGCGGCCACCATAGGTAATCACTCTTCTACAATTGAAATTACCTGTGGTGTGCCACAAGGTTTAATCTTAGGTCCATATTTATTCTCCATCGACTTGCCTCCAATCATCCAATGGCACAATGTATCTTGTCATTGCTATGCAGACGACACACATACGTTCTGCGGAGACCTGGTGGACCCAGCAAGCCTCGCCACTGTAATTGTCTCAGAGATGTAAACTGTTGCATGACACATAATTTCATTGAGTTTATCATTTTAAAATCAGAAATAATTTTGTTCAGTACCACACACACAAAAATCAGCTTCAGTGATAAAAGCCTTGACCTGCTATCAGCTAAGATAAAACCAATGCCAGTAATCTGGGAGTTCTATTCGATTCCAATTTAGGCCTTGATACACACATCCAGTCCTGCTATCAACACATACAAACTATCTTCAGAATAAAATAATTTCTTTCACACTCAGGTCTAGAAAAAGTAATTGACACATTTTTTCACGACCTGACTATTAACTCCCTCCTCTCTGGTAAGTCACCCTCT
>NW_007579982.1:51624-67998 GCF_000690725.1 Stegastes partitus
AAAGGTCATCGGGGTCTGGCCCCAAGCTATGTATCAGCTGATGTGCTGAGATTCTGATGAGAACTATCAGCCAATAAGGTGCTAATGTGTTTGACCTGGTGAGTTACTTCACCTACTGCTTTACTATATACGCCTTGTTGTTCCAGATCCTAGAGGTGAATCTTGGCAACAACAACACAAGCTATCCTTTCTTATGTCCTGATCCCCTAAATTAAGAGTCATCCAGTTATGTAGTTAGCTTAGTGCCTTTATCTGTAGCCAGTTTATTTAGTTAACTGCTTGTTCTGGCAGTAAATGTTCTTGTCAGTTGGGGTAAACCTTGTTCTAAGAGAGAAAAAGAAAGTTTTTTTAAACAAACATTGTGCTTAGGATGCATTTTCTGCACAAGGGTCCAAGTAGGGATTCCATGACAACCAATATTTTTGTCCCAAGGTGATGCTAAAATTCTGACAATGTGACAGTATTTGTTTGTCTTGTTTGTTTGTCTGTGGTACCATAGCTATCAAAAGTACTGTAGATGCCGTAGGTACTCGAGTTACAGGACAACAACAATAGCATTCAAAATAGGAAAAAAGGTTGTATGTGGACATATATCATGTCCGAGTTAGATGATCAGGAACCAGTTGTAGTCAACCAACAGCCAGAATGAAACAACGCCACAGAGCATTTTAAACAAAAGTATGGGATCACTTACTACTATATTCATTTGATTTAGCTCAAACCCCCTCCATAAACACACATACGCTCTCTCTCACATATACATACACCCAAGTACGCAAGCACAAACCTTTCCAACACTGGACAACGGGCTGGTATGTCTGACCATCTTTGTAACTTCATGAAACCAATAATCCAACAGTCAAATGGCACCCCACACTATATGTCAGCTACGTGGCAAAGTATGTTTCCTGCCTTTCTTTTTTCATTTGTGTTAGTGTCATATAAAGTACTTTTTACTTATATAGCTTGACCGATTTTCACAAAACTCTGCTAATCAAAGCCACTAAACCAAGGAGTTTAAAAAAAAAATTAAAAGTGAGTTGAGCACTATCTGTCACTGGTGACCACTGTATATTCACACACTATGTACAAGTCACTACTCAGGTTGCATAACCAGGCAGTTGAAGGACCAGTAATTAAGTTAGAGCTGATGTGGTCCATCCAGTTATCATTGGCTTTATCATTCAAAACTACAATGCACAGTCAGTTCCAATGCTCGAACTGGGATTAGTGAAGCTGTTTGTTACTTTAACACTGTTCATCAAAGGACAGTGAGCACACATGCCAGTGGAAGCACAGTAAGAGATGAAAGGTGAGTGTTGAATACCTTCCAAATCGTCAATAGTCTTCTCCAGCTTTGCCACAGACCTCTCTGCAAATTCTGCACGGGTCTCTGCCTGGAACACAAACCACAGCAAAACAAGTGTCAGTACAAAGTCTGGCATGTGTAACACCGTCAGCATTAGTAAGCAACAGAAACAGTGACATGGTAAAGATGTGAAAAACCTCACCTCCTTCAGTTTGTCAGTAAGAACTTTAATTTCCTCTTCATATTTGTCCTCCTTTTGTGAGTACTGAAATCCAAGCATAAAAGTTATTTTAAAAAAGACTGTATTAATTAAGATTATTTGAATCTTGTTTGAGTAATGCAAGCAAGACAACTGTAAAGCATTTGAACCTTGTCATTAGGATACCATCTTACCATCCTAAGGTTGCTTAACAACTCAACTCAACTGCATTTTTAAGGTATTTCCAGTTTTTTCTAATCTACTGCTATCAGCTTTAAGTTCACTATGGATAAACAAAATACTGTCTACTGCATACTAAGAAAGATATTTACAGATTGCCCGATATTCAATTCTACATCTTAAATTCAAGCAAAGATGACAGCTGTGATTACATTTTGGTCAATAAAACTTTTCAATTTTAGTTTATGCACAAATCAAATGTTAGCACCATTTTAACATGGTGTAACACCATTTAAAGCATCTCTACATCTTGCCAAATGCTAGAGAACTTGAAACAAAAGCTGGAATTCAAGTTAGTTCCATTCCAGTTTTTCATGACTCCATAGCAGGATAATGAGGACTGTTTTGTTGAATGGACATGGGTTCACGGGATTTCAGATTACAGTCCATACATCAATACAGACAGCATACAATATGTACAGTCTGGCTGGTCACTCTTGAGCTAAAATGCTCCTCAACTCCTACTGTACCTTGTCAGACTGGGCTTCCAGTGACTTCAAGTTGTTGGTGACATTTTTCAACTCTTCCTCAAGGTCACCTGATTTACTGAGCAATGTTGGAAAGAGGAAAAGCAAAAGAAGAAAAAGCAGTGACTGGAAAGGTAGGACAGTAAAAGAACTTAAACCCTGACACTTTTTGAAGGACACATCTAGGAGTATGTGTGTGTCATCAAGGCAAATAGCTGTCCTGGAGACCCCTATTGTAGTAGGAACTAAGGCTGATATGCAAAGAAAGTTCATATTCTAGGGGGGTAAATACAGGTTAGACAGAAAATATAGAGAAGCTGAGAGGTTGCAGGTCAGAGTAGCAAAGGCAGTAAGTTACAATTAGACTTGGGAGGAGTTCGCACAGTAAGTACCTCTTCCTCGCCACACATCATGGACTTCAAATTCTGATCCATTAGTTTGAACTCCTCCCCCAGCTCCCTCACTCGCCTGCAGGGGTTAGTCCAGGTGGTTGGAGGTGAGGGGAGATAGCGGCCAGGGCAGCCATAACAGTCCACGCAGTAGTTGTGCATTCATGCATTCAAAAACACAGAAGGACACAAAAACACACATCCAGGTCTCTATGTGATTAGTGCAGTTGTTATGTCTTGCAGCTTGTGATTATTCAAACATGCTTACATGATGCCAGACTCATGCAAGAACAACTTGCATTAGTGTTAAAATTGTCTGATAAATAATTCACTAAATATTAACCAGAAGGTTTAACAAATGATTAATAATTTAGTTTATTTACAAAGAAAAAACACCAAACATAGCCTCCAGCTTCTGTAGGGGTTGGAATCTACTGGTTGTAATGCATTAGGATTGCAGGGAAATGTATTACTTTACTGCCACCTGTTGGACATAGGTGGTAGCTCTAGTCTTGTCGCCGTGGGTGACGGAGAAGATTGTTCAAGCAAAGTAGCATCAAGATACTACACTGATTTTGTCAGGATTTTGTTTTTTATATCACAAAAAAGAATGAACACAGAATCAGTACATTAAACAGCCATTAGTAGTTGCAGATGAAAAGAGAATCATTCTAACATTTACATGCAACACTTCTCTCACTATTGAGTTTTCTCACTATGATCAATATAAACACAAGGGGACAAACCGTATCTCAGCAAAGTATGAAACTCATCAATGACAAGTGAAGGTGTATGATCTCATGTTGTCATAGTTGTGACCACTTGATCTCTACAATGACGACATGAATAATGTACAGTGGCTCTTATGTCAGTGTGAATTTTGGTGCAAGAGGTATTGACTTACGCCTCAGCCACCTCGGCTCGCTCCTCTGAGCGCTCCAGATCACCCTCAAGGATCACCAGTTTACGTGCAACCTGCAGACATTCAGCACACACTCACCTGACTCATCCAAGCTAATACAACACAACAACTGCCTTGTCTTATTCTGCATTCGACATACTGTACTACATGTACTATATTCAGTTAAAAGACAAATTCATTGTTTTACAGGAAACCCTCAAATTTCTAAAGTAACAAGTTGGTCAGAGCTATCACAATACATTTACAGATATAATTAATTTGTTTTAATTTTAATTTCTTCTAAATAAGTTTTAAAACATTTGATGTGTGCTTGAAAATGCATTGTCATTCCACTGGCAGTAAGTCCAACAATGACGATGAAAAGCAGTGATCCCTCACCTCTTCATATTTTCGATCAGCCTCCTCAGCGATGTGTTTGGCTTCCTTCAGCTGCATCTCCTGGATCTCCATTTTTTCTTCATCTTTTGTTGCTCTGTTCTCTATAACCTTCATTCCTCTAAATGACAAGAGGGACAGCGATAAGCAGTCAACCAAATATGTGTGATTCAATTTATTATTTTTGCTCTGGGGCTAACTGTAACATCTACCTACAGCAAATTGCTGTGAAGGAGCTACATCATGTGTTAGAATATAAGCTTGGAGTTGGAGACGACAGATGTAAAATTAAAAACTGCATTGCAAATTAGAAGTGCAAACTTTGGGAAAAAAAGGTTGCATTATTGGAACTTTAGGACAAATCTTTTTGAATCATGAGTCATATTTTATCACACAGCTCGTTCTGATCAAGTAATTTAATTGTGTAGTAATAAAAAAATAACAGAACAGATTTCATGACTGTTGATGTAGAGCATACTATCATGTATCACTCAGCTTTACAGATGTTCAGATAATTGTTATTTGCAATAATCAACATTGCCTATCTATCTTAGATTGCAATAAAGGTTGCCTTGTAAAACATCAGGAAGATCAGACCCTTTCTGTCTGAACAAGCAGCACAATTCCTGGTACAGGCTCTTGTAATATCACGTATCAACTACTGCAACTCCTTACTGGCAGGCCTCCCCGCATCCACGGTCAAACCTCTGCAGATGATCCAGAATGCAGCAGCATGTCTGGTTTTCAACCAGCCAAAAACAGCACATGTCACCCTGCTATTCAGATCGCTTCACTGGCTTCCAGTTGCTGCCCGCATCAAATCCAAAACTCTGAAACTTGCCCACAAAACTACAATGAGAACAGCTCCCTCCTACCTGAACTCTCTCATTCGGGTCTACAGTCCCTCCCGCTCACTACGCTCGACCAACAAAAGCCGCTTGATACAACCACCACAACAGGGCTGAGGTCGATAGCTAGACTCTTCTCCTCTGTGGTTCCCTGGTGGTGGAACAAGTTACCAAACTTTGTTTGATCTGCAGAGACCTATTACCTTTCGCACTACCTGTAGACACCAAGGTCCTATCACACTTAAACTTATTTTATGGCACCTATCCAGGTTGTTTTCTTCTGACTAGGTCCTTGCTTGTGTTGTATTTACTCTTAGATGTACGTCGCTTTAGATAAAAGCGTACAAAATGACATTAGCCAACCATGACAAATTAGAAGTGAACACTGAAAAACCAAAATCATGGGCTTTGAATTGCTTAAATGTAAACATAAACTGCATTAAGAGGATCCATCCAAACATAAAGCTCTTCACCTCTCGCTCTCATCTGCAGCTTTCTCAGCCTCCTCCAGTTTCTGTAGAGCGGTAGCCAGTCTCTCCTGAGCTCGGTCCAACTCCTCCTCCACCAGCTGGATACGCCTGTTCAGAGATGCCACTTCTGCCTCAGCCTGTAGAGACAAACAAACAAGTCCCAATATTGACATAATGATGATGATAATCAGATCTGACCTATAGAGGAGACAGCAGACAGACAATGTGACAACTTGTGCATGTAAATACATCAAATATTACTTAGAACAATATAACCAATGCAACAATATTGGTTGTATCCTGTATTCAAATGACAAGCATAACTATATTCATTCTAATTTGGCCCTCCATGGCTCATCAGAAAATGTCAGCAATAACAAAATTAAGACAGATAGAAAGAGGGAAGAAAAACACCAGTAAAAGCAAGCAGCTCTTTGGGTCCACCTTCTTTAAAATTTAAAAAGGAGCAGAAAAATAACACCAAAAAAGAAGCAGTAATAATATCATTCTTTTAAGCCAGTGTGAAAGTATCTGCAAAGTTCAAAGGCACATTTGTCTAACTATCATTCAGTCATCAGTCATGCCACACATTTGGAGACTAAAGAAGCTAAACCCTTGCAGTTTAGAGATTATCTGTTCCTTTCTTTTCATTTTATGTCTGTGATGTTCCTGCTTGTCATAATGTATGTTAGTGATACATTCCAAAGCACCTGAGCTCTGCCGATTGGGTGAACACTTTACAATAATAAACTTCAAACCAACATTAAAGTTAATTTTGTCCCGTTACCACTGTCATGTAATAAAGCTGTAGCATTGCTTTGTTCAATTCACACCATTAAAAGGAATTAAATGAAAAATGGGTTTCAAACATTAATTATCCATTTCTGATGACTTCACAGTCTTCTCATTTAACTTTTTTAAATTGTTCACATTTGAATTGATGCTTTAGAATTAGATGTTGTTAAAACGTTTTGTTAAAAGAAAAATGACCACATATTTTATTTTTCAATTTCTGTATTTTGAGCTTGTTGGCTGGACTGTACCATTAGCACCTGGGGGGTGTACGTCAGTCACTGCCCACGTAGCCTGGCTCACCTAACCTGAGAATAATGCATCAACTACGTTATTCTGGGACAGTTTGGAAAGGCATCTAGACATTACTCAAAGGTCACTGTATGACTGTTGTTTTGCTGTTCAGATTAAATCGAGGAAGCCTTTAAATAGGCTACTTTTTGACGGCCTCACCTCACCCACCTGTGTGACGACACATCCTCAAGTAGAGGGTAGTGAATGAATGGCTATGAATAAATAAACAGACAGGTGAGAAGGAAGACAACATTACTACAGTAACTTCACCAACAATGTACTGTGTATGTTAGCTAACTAGTGCCTAGCCTACAGTTAGCCGACACATCTCATGGTCAGTGTGGCTGCGGAGTGCGAATGGTTCAGTCCAACCACGAGCAGAAGACACAAGAAAATTAGAATCTTTAAAAAAAAAAAAAAAGTTCAGAAATCAAATTCTGAAGCAACAACCCAAACGTGGACAAATTAAATTAATCCATCTACTTGTGAAGTGAAAAAAACATTAACCCATTTTTGTCGGTGCGACCTGAACAGAGGAGCAGTTACAGGTGTTTCACAGAATGGCATTTACCTTTACGTTCAGTTTCGATTAGACAGTTACTAGGCCTAATAGATGGCTACTTTCAATATTCATTGGCACTTAGAGAATCTAGAGGTTCATTCCTGAACACCCTCAGGCTCCGGAGTAGCGGATCTTCGGACGGAGCTTCGGTGTGTTACCGTCTCTCTGGCCCTCCTCTCCTCGTCCGCCTCCCCCTGCATCAGCCCGGCCCGGTCCTCCGCCTCGAACGCCGCCTGCTGCAGCGTCTGGATCTTCCTTCTTACGGCGTCTATGGATGTAAAAGTCGCCATGCTCGGAGGACTCACGCAGCACCTTGTCCCCGGTGTCATCCACAGACTCTACCTGGTGTCACCCTACACTCTGTGGATGTCACGCTGTTTCCATGGCAACAGATTCTTCCGGTTCTTCCGGTCATAGTGTTAATATCTTCATTTTTAAAATTACACGAAGCATCAGTTGATTCCAGCAGTTAACTGTTTCGTTTATTTTTGTAAGTTAGTGTTAATATCACAGATAATCATGTGACATCTACTGTTTAATTACTTACAGTCGTCCTCAAATGTATTCATACCCTTCCATTAAAGAAAAGGCAAAATTCACAATAGTCACTCAAATAACTAGAAACCTAAAAATAAAAAAAAGTAATAATAAATAAAAATTTGCTAAATTATATTTTAGTGAAATAAAAATTAAATTAAACTGAATATGAATAAATTTAAGGACGACTGTATTTGGGATCACAAATGTCCAACCCAAAAAGTATTGTGAACAAAGTTACTTATTTTATTGATATTAGCATTAACTTTGAAGAAGCAGAAGAACATGAGGGAGGAATATGAATACACTATAATTTGACCTCACCAGATATTAATTGACAGTGGCATCAGTTGGAACAAATGGCATATCACATCACCCTAGATATAAATAAAGGATACACGGATGAAGCTGGTACTTCAGTACAGTAGTATTTGGTATACTGTTTATTAATACTGCCACAGTAAATTTCTTCTTTCTCACTACAGGACACTGGTATGTATCATTGCCATGAACTGTTGCCGCTCTTATAGGAACTTGAGCATCCTAGATATAATCAGGTTTTTGAAGTCTCCCATTTTTGTGTTTCACCATGTAAACATCATATTTAAATCATGTGACCAAAATCAGGACTTGCCTCATAACCACGACAGTAACGCATGTAGACACAGATATACTAACCTGTACCCTGCAGTTTGATCAGTGCATTGTACCTTCCTTTGTAACTTGAACCTACCTTTGTTCCACATAAACTGTAACATTGAATGGTAAAAGCCAGCGTCGTCTGTAAACTCTGACTATATTAAATTTTTCATGACTTAGGAGCAAAACATCTCAGGCCTTAACATTTTTTAAAACTTCATAAATATATCAGTGACAAAACTCCTCAGCTACAAAAGGTGTATGACAATAAAAATGTATTTAAAACTACTTTTTTAAAAACTATTTTAAACTGATGATCATTGTATAATGCATCCATTTAACAGAGAGATCATTCAACAGACACTGTTGACTGTGAATAGCAGCTGATTTGTCCAATAAAAGGTTTTCCTATCATATCTCCTGCTGGATGCACAGCACAAATGTGTTTGTGAATCGAACTTGAAGTCCCGAGGCAGAAATGTTCATGTTAGAGTGAACACCAGCTACACTAGCAGACTCCTGTAAGCAGTGGAAGCATAAACAAATACTTTCAATGCTCCAACTCTTCTCCATCTTTGGTAACATCACCGTAACACTGCACACAGGAGGCCCAATTCCTTTCAGGACTGTTTCTGTGCTTCATTCTCTCTTGCGTCACTCAAGACATTTTGCTCTATAATTGGTCATGAATGGTACAATAATAATGGTAGGATTCATAACTCAAGAAAACCAGCATGGAAGTCATAACTGTCCACAATTACTGGCCCTCGAGTGAAAGTCTAGGGGTAGTGTTTTCCACTAATATTATACAGACCAAGTAAATTATGACTTAGTCAGTATTTAGATTGCTGAAGGAACATTTACAGCAGGAATACGAGGTAGGAATAGAGCACAACACTCAGGTATCTTTGCAGAATACAAGGTTGAGTATTTTTACATCAAACTTGTATGTTTGGTTTTCACTCATTTTCTTAGCATATTTTTTTTTTTTAAGCAAAAGTTGAATTGGACTCATGTGTCCTTTTTAATTATTTATTTTGTTCTGCAGTGGTAGCACCTTGTCCAGTCCCAATGCCCTTGTTCAGCAATGTTTGAAAGTTAACAGTTCGACACTATGTGAAAAAGGTAATATTATCCGCTTCCTTCACTTACATCCGTTGCCTTCTTTTCTGCCTGCTCAAGCTTTTCCTGGGCATCCTTCAGGGACTCAGAGTATTTGTCCAGCTCATCTTCCACTCCTTTGAGCTTCTTCTGCAGACCCAGCAGCTCCTCTTCCAGCTACAGCCCAAACACACAGTACACAGACACAAAACACGTCAGAAAGCTGAAGTCAAATCACAAGTTTTAAAACATTCCTTTTATAAGAGTGTGTGGCAAAAAAAAAAAAGAAAAAGAAAAAAAAAAAGAAAATTCTACTACTGGAAAGGTTTGGTATTTCCTTGGCTCATTTTTTTTGTGTAAATTTCAAAGTCAAGTAACTGATAGATCACGTTACATTACAATTACCACCTTATATGGTCAAAAAAGATTCTAAACAGCTTTTTGTGTTTTTCTTTCACCAAGGGTAAGTGTCAAATTATATTTTACTACCAAGTATGGGAATAATCAGGAGCGAAGTAGATTTCAGTCTTATATGAGTTTGACCTTCCAGCTGACCTGGACAGCTTTATGGCAGATACTGCACTCTGTGTCATTTGACCACACGATGAGATGCTGCAATAAGCAAGCACTTATTTAGGGTTGTTCTCAGATGACCCACTGGCCTTATTGACCTCCAATGGGTTAGTTGCTATGCATTGTCTGTCTGTTGTCTATCTGCTATCCTGCTCTCTCTCCCATTTACCCTCACCTCCACTGATCAAGGCAGATGGCTGCACTCCCTGAGTCTGGTGTTGGTGGAGGTTACTTGGTGATAAAGGGAAGTTGTTTCTTCCTTTTGTTGCCAAGCGCTGTTTAAAGGAATCCATAGGAAACTTTGAATTTGTTTGTTTCTCTGTAATTTTGTAAGCTCATCACCATACTCTTGTAAGTGCCATGACATGACATATGTTCTGAGCTGGTGCTATATAAATAAAGTTGAAATAAACTGGAATTAACTAATTTTAGTCATACCATTCAATGCTTCAACAATGGCAAGCCCAATCTCCTAGAAAATACAAGTATATACATCTACATATAAAAACTGAAAAGAACTTTAATTGGATACAGGAATAAAGTGCTGTTGCAATTCAGTACCATATTCTGCAATATTAATTCAATTCAATACCTTAACATAGTAAGGAACCGACCTTTTAAATATTACAGCGAGATTGATGCTGCACTACAGTGATTTACTATCCTTTTTTTTTGTTTGCTTTTTAAAGTAACAATCTATGTAATGCAGTATCATTTCCAAACACGGGAATTTATTAGAAGGCCATGGTAGATGCCCTGGGGGCATTTTATTAAAAAAAACTACCAATCAAGGTTAAAAACAAAAAGGAAGTTCTTACTAATGTACACAGCATGAACAAAATCTGTCCACTCATTTGGTAAAGTAAGTTCCTATTGGAACTGGAGTGCCAAGGCTGTCATTGTAACATGTTTGGTGCTTGAATATTCACAGACCACTTTATGGACTCCCCTGCCAAAGCAGATAGCAAATAAAATTCAGATGGAAAGACTTGGTTCACCCAGTGCACTACAAAATTTGAAAGCTTCATAGGAACCCATTAATGAAATATCCATCCATCCATTATCTATACACCGCTTAATCCTCACTAGGGTGGTGGGGGGGCTGGAGTCTATCCCAGCTGACTCAGGGTGACGGTGCTAACCCCTAATCCACCGTGCCATTAATGTAATTAATATCATACTTACAACACAGGCTGTTAGCTCAGTGATGTGGGAGAAAGTTACATTAAATTAAATTAAATTAAACTTAGAAATTAAAAAGTTCATACAGTTGTTCGTACTACTTAAAGGACAAAAATACTATATGAAAGACATATGCACCACAGTCACAAGTGACCTCCCCTATTTTCCCCTTTTCTTCCAGTGAGGCGCCACTGTTAGAAGTGAGGTTGCTACTCTTACAGATGGTGATGTTTTAAATGCCCTGCTACATCCACCGGAGGTTGTAGTTGTTGAAGTGCCCCTCAGTCTTCCTTGCATTAGCATCCCTGATGCCCTGTTACCAGACCTGAAGGCGGTGTTGTGGTCCTTGAGAAGAGATTTAACTTCTTTGTCATCCAGGGTTGGGGCATACCCGGATGTAATTGTTGGCAGTTCTGTATGTAGTCGTTAATGTGTACTCCTCCAAGTCCTAATTCTCAAAAATGTCCAAGTTAGTCAAAGCAGTCCTTCAGCTGAGAGGAAGCTCCTTCAGACCATGTTTTTACACTTCTTATGGTGGGTTAAGCTTTTCTTCTGAGGGGTGTGTGTGCTGGGGTTAAGAGTTTGGACTAATGATCTGACTGGCCTAAGTGTGGAAATGATGTTGATTTAAAGCCTTCATTGACATTAGAATAAGCTTTGTTCAGTGTTTTTTCCAGTTGTGGAACAACTGATGCGTTGCTAAAATTTGGGGAGAACTGTCTTTAAATCTGCATGGTTAAAATCCTCAACTATGATACGAGCTGCCTCTGGATATGTGCTCTGCTGCTATGAGGCTATAGCGCTGTGCAGGTAATCTAGACCTATGCTGGCATTGTCATTTGGTGGAATGTAAACAGCTGCAACTGTAAGAACAGTAAACTCACATAAGCGTGTTTAACAATGGTAAAGTCACAACATACACAAGGCCAGTTGACCTAAATGGGATCATTTAGCTTATCATATTTTCTTGACCTCAGGCTAGTCACTGAGCAAGTCACAGCAGACACCGATGATGAAGCAACATATTGATATAAGTTACGGTTGAAACTTCTGTTCAGATGTCATCTCTGAAGAAGCAGTAACTAGCAATCTTGTTTGCAAAGTTGGGCCGAAAGCAAAGATTGAACTGCAGCATCTCAAATACTTTGTGGAGAAACCAAGGAAAAATGCTAAACTTCTGTTTCTGCACTCTTTAAATACAGTTACAGTATATCCCATTACAGCCCTTTTGATAAAGTCAAAATTAAAACAGTTTTTTAAATGTGGTGTTACTGTTGCTTTACATTTTACATCACATATATGATAAGAAAGTTGTAATAATGTCAAATTTAGATTCATGATGCCCAGAGGATGAGTCCTTATAATTTGTAACCAGCTGACAGTGTATTCCTGTTCATAATAGGATGGCCCTTTTCCATTTACGACTTGGCCTTTGCTAGCCAATGACTCATTTCAAAAGATTGTTTCAGCAAGTTGCCATCAGCTTCAGGGACTATAAAAAGCCAATTGTAAATGACAGGGATGTGGCCTGACGACAATGTCCCCAGGACAAATGTCCTTTCTGTCACACTTCTGACAGTCAATCCCTGTCTCTAGCCATGTGAGGCCTCTCACTCACAAATAGTGTTGGGTAATCCTGATCCTACAGTCATAGTGGTTAACTCCCAAACAAACAGCCTTGACTGTCTCTAACAGCAGCGACAATTCAAAGAAGGTGGAGGTCTTTAGGGGGAAAACAGAAATAGACATGCCAGTATTCAATGCTCTTAGGCAGAGAGTAGTGAGGGTCTACTTATTGTCACAGCTACAAGTCGGTATTCTCTGGGAACAAATGCTATGTTGGCAGATGCATAGCTGAATGGTTGCTCTGTATTAATAGATTGCTACCTGATCTTGTCAAATACGCTGTGGAGTTGCATAGGAGAGATGGCAAGTCATTAAGGAATGTGACTATGTTCTATAGCTGAAACAATAGCTGTGGCTAATTTCTCACATTGTGAACCACGTGAGACATTATTCACAAACTGCAGCCAATTTAGAATGTGCTGGATGGTTATATTCATTGGTTGCTTAGTAGATGGAGTCCAAATTTCCACCCTCCGGACATACTGAGCCATCCCATATTTCCATCACATTTCCATGACATGTTCAACATCCCCCCCATCGAGTCTAAAAGGGCACTATGTGTGTGTGCGTGTCTGTGTGTGACTGGAGCTTCAACCTCATTCATGTCCATGGATATGAAAGCAAGTTCTTGACACTTAAAAATATTGAAGGTGTTTTTCTAAATAGTTGTTGCCAGTATCAGTCACAGGTAGGACAACATCAAAGTGGCCATGGAAATATTACGCTTCAGCTTTACCCAGGCTTGTTGGTTATTATTTAAAGGCAAAGCTGGAGTCTATCCCAGCCGACCCTGGACAGGTCACCAGTCTATCACAGGGCTACACTTAGAGACAGACAACCAAGCACACTCACATTCACACCTTCAGACAATTTAGAATCACCAATTAACCTCAACATGTTTTTGGACTGTGGGAGGAAGCTGGAGAACCCAGAGAGCCCACGTTGCACAGGGAGAACATACAAACTCCACACAGAAAGATCCCAGAAGTCCTCAGCGGGACGCGAACCGGGGATCTTCTAGGTGCGAGGCAACGATGCTAACCACCAAGGATTATACCATCTACAGGTTAGCGTTTAACAGTTTATTCACATTTAAGCATTATGGTGTCTTTGCTACTTGCAGAGCAACTAATGTGGAAGTTAACCACAGTATCAAGTACAAATGACACATTTCGTCTTACACATGTAAACAGTAAGACTTGAACGAATTTGTAAATTACTTTACACCACAAATTGTCTTGCAGCCAGGTTTCTCTCTTGCACTGACGCAGGGCTTTGTAGAATGGTCTGGCTGCACCTCATCATTATTCTGCTATAGAAGGAAAAAAGCTCTTCTGTGTTTGTATTCCTTCACACCAATCACAACCATCTTGGGCGGGGCTAAGAACAGGATGCGCCAACAGTGTTCACTCCAAATAGTGACAAGGGAATTGTTTTGGTGAAACATTTGCATGCAGGAAAGTGAGTACTGTCATTAAACTTGAGATTTCAGCATCTAGGTAGCTGTCTAGAGGTTACTGTTGTTGTTGTTGTTGTTGTTGTTGTTGTTGCTAACAGTGATGAAGGGCATTTTGAAAACAGTAGCACATAGAGATTAAAGGCAGACTTAAACACATCCAGTGAGTCACGCTGTTTGCAGCGAGGTGATTGATTCTGTCAAAAAAGATGAACATTACAGCACCAAAATAAGTGCCACAAAACCAAGAAGTATACAATAAGATTCAAGATTTAAATACAAATAGTGTCTGTAAAACCGTAGCTACAAGTTGAGAATGCGAAAGTTCTTTACTTGCCATAAAAAATCAACAGTGTTGGCTAGCTAGCCTCCCATTATCCCCCATTTTCACCAACATTTCTAATTCAGCATTGTTATAGTGAGCAGTAAAGAATAGGTAGTAGGCATGCAATAAAAAGTAAACAATAAACTGACTAATCCGCGTAAGTAATGATTCTGGATCTTCAATGTAGGGAAACTTCTCATGACACGGGATTGTGAAGGGGCTGCAAGGTGGCTCGGTGGGTAGCACCGTTGCTTCGCAGCTAGAAGATCGAGTCCCAGTTAGGATGCCTGGGATGTTTCTGTGTGGAGTTTGCATGTTCTCCCTGTGCAGCGTGGGTTCTCCCCGCGTTCTCCAGCTTCCTCCCACAGTCATTAATTGGTGATTCTAAGTTGTCCGAAGGTGTTGTCAGCTGAGTCAGCTGGGAAAGACTCCAGCCCCCCTAGTGAGGATGTATACATGATGGATGGATGGGATTGTGAAGCTTTATCTACTGAAGAAACTAAATGCATGGGCCTCGATCCTATTATATATAACAAATCTTTTTTAGTTTACTATGCTGTTTTGTCCACGTGTCATCTTGTATGTCTGAAATTGATGACAGTGCAAACACTCCCGTGCCATATAGTGTAAGACGTTGTGGTTTACAATGATAAGATACAACAGAAGATAATGTGCAACAGACTGAAGTAGCGTTGATTGTTGCAACAACTCAAAATGTTTTACCAAAATATTTTTTCTTAATACTAACTGTTAAGAAAAAAACAACGTTATGCTGCGGAGCAACGTTCCGATACAACATCAATTCTCTGAGAAGATTTTTTTTTGTTATGCTAAGTGGCTCAGCTGTGTTAGAGTGGGTTGACAGTGTATTTATCAGCTACTACACTCTTCAATTCATATTTATCTTCACACACACACACATTACTACAAGTACAAGTACTTGTATTTCGTATTACCCTACATTCTACTGTACTCTGTGATTTTTATTACCGAAAAATAATTAGCACAGATTATTTTTGGTTTGTGTCATATAAAACACCACATTTTAGACTGATAATTAGATATTTCATGTTTTGAATTCAAATAAATTTGTAAATAGATCTAAAACATGTTTTCACTTCATTTATGTTATTACATTTAGATTGATGGACGAGTCAAGTCAAGCCAGTGGAAGAGGTCTGAATACTTTGTGAAGTAACTGTATTTGTTTTTCTGCCTCTGGAGCTGCACAGGTTGGATCTGAAACTCCTGTCCAGTGTTTAAGTTCTCCTGTTTGTTGTTTGTTGGGTTGTCTCTGCTTTCCTGTTCTGTCTACCTTTTACCCTCATCCCGACCAGTTGAGGCAGATAACCATCCTCCATATGCCTGGTTCTGCTGAAGGTTTCTTTAGGATACAAGGCAGTTGTTCCTCTCAACTGTCATCAACATGTGGCTCAGAGGGAATCTTAGAAATCATTGGAGGTGTTTTGTAAGTGATTTTGTAGGGTCTTGACCATCATTTTTAAATGAGTCAGGTATGAAACTTGTAGGGTCCAACATTAATGTTTATTTTGGTCAGGTAAGTTTGTATTTTATACTATTATGCAGTGTTTAAATTACTCAGATAAATTTACATAATAAATAGTACTGTAGAGTCTTAACCCTAATATTTTATAAATGTGAAGCACCAATCTTACGTCTCTCGTGGAAAGCGCTTTGGCCGAGCAGTTTCTTGTTTAAAATGTTCTATAAATACAATTCAAGTCAATTCAATGTTATTTGTATAGCACAGTTTACAACATATGTCATCACACAGCGCTTCACATAGTAAGGTATAGACCTTACAAATTTGAACAGAGAACCCAACAATCCAAAGTAGCCTTTGGACTCCCTCTGAGCAAGCGGTTGGCAACGGTGGGAAGGAAGCAAAAAAAACCCCTGAGGGAGGGGGGAAAAAAACCTCCGGCAGGACCAGGCTCAGGGAAGGCAGTCATCTGCCTCGACCGGTTGGGTGAGAGTGGGGCTGGGGGAGTGGGGAAGGGGGTGGGCGTAGCAGGATAGCGGATGGAGAGCAAGCAATAGAACGGAA
>NW_007579983.1:0-1142 GCF_000690725.1 Stegastes partitus
GCTGATCAGCCACGCTTTAAATGCAATCCATACATCGGGCCCAGGTGCTCGCGATCAGGTTGAGTGGCAGGCTGGATCAGCTGATCACCTTGGAGGAAGAGTGACATGTCAGACACCCATCTGGTTTCTTAGACCAAGCGGCCAGCAGGGCCGTAACAGTCAGTGTACATGGATGGCCAATAAAACCGAGAACTAATGCGAAGAAAGGTTTTGTGATGACCAAGGTGTCTGGACCAAGGGAGTGTATGTGCAAGGTGCATTATCAGTGGCCTGCAACTGGCTGGAACCACCAGGCGTTTCTGATCCCCCTCCATTGCATACAACACATCCTGCTCAACAATAAATGTCTGCCGGCCCACACAAGTTTCACTAATCCCCTTTTACCTTAGCAAACAACGGTTTCAATGTGTCATCCTCTCTTTGCAGCACAGAAACATTTTCAGGTACATCCCACAGCACATCTGATTTTTCTGGCTCAGTCAACCTCAGCTGCTTCTCAAAGCGGTGTTGGCGACGTGATTTTTTTGGCTCCTTGGTGCCACCCTCACACAGACTATGGTCAAGGTCTGGGAGTGGTTGTACACCAGCTTTTGCTTGGGCTCGGGTGAGTACAGGACAAGACATGGCAACATTACAATTCCCCTCATCCCCAGAGTCATGGTTTGGAGGCAGTTCATGTTCACACAACAAGTCCAGGAGTACTGGAAAGTCCCACCACAAAATGGCATCCACAGGCAAATGCTCCACCACCCCAACAGTCACCATATAAGGTTGTTCATTGATAACAACAGTGACATCTGCCTTAGGGTAGGGATGTTTATCCCCATGAACACACAGTATCTCCTCCTGCCTGCCATAGTCCACACTGCCCATGGGCACAATATTCTTTTTTACCAAAGACAGGTGTCCAACAAAGCAGTAATTTGCTGTCCATTAATAACCACAGTCTTTTAGCGCTGTACAACTCCTTTTGCTTCATCTGAGCTCAATTCAGGCTGGGGTGCATAGCAAGCACCAGAGACCTTAGCTTTCCGCATGGGGCACACAGAAGCTTTGTGTCCAGGCTGCTGACAATAATAACAAACAAAGTCCTTACCAGCTGATGGTTGGTTGGTTGTGGTGGTGGTGGTACCTGATGTGCA
>NW_007579983.1:1674-2771 GCF_000690725.1 Stegastes partitus
GGAGGAATTTTTGGCTCGGAGTAGTGTCGTGGTGGGTCTGGTCTGATGTCGGGGTCTGTCCTCTGGGCTGGTGACACCGACCCCTGACTATAGCGTGAGCGAGGTGCTGGGGTTGGCAATACCAGTCTTGGACTGCTGGCAGTCAAAGTGCTTGGTGTTGTAGCTGCAGCTCCTGGAACCACAGCTGGAGGTGGAGGCTGTGTTGCCGGCTGCAGAGACACCCTTAAGCTCCGAAGCTCCTCCAGCAAACCCTCCTCTCTTTGCTCCTGGGCCATCAGGAAGTTCCCCAGCATGGACATCAGCTCTCCCTGATGCACCTGAAGAGCTAGCAGTAGACCGGGGTCGTACCTCTTCCTCATCGGCTGAAGACGGCTGCGTTTCCCATGCCTGCTCAGCATACTCGTCGACGGCCTCGGCCTGTTCCTGTTGTGCTCGTTGGGAGCGCAGCCCTGTACGCTGCTTTGGAAGGTGAGTTAGCTTCTTACGACTAGCCATCCCACTTCTGACGCCATATGTCACGGGGGTCAACCAGCAACTTTCCCAAACTGGGAGAAAACGATGGCGTAGACGTCAGCTGTGGTTTTAAATTTATTTTCAGGCCTCTCCAAAGTGCGACAGTGAAAATATAATATTTACAAAGTGCAACAAAAAACAGTGCAAAAACCCAATTGTAAAAATAAGCAAAGAAAAAGAAAAGAAAAACTCTATATACAGATCTATATACACACACACCAGCTCTCCTTTAACTCCACCTTCAAAAAATTCTGACCAACACTGTCACTATCACTGTCTCCAACTCCGACTCCAGACTCCAACTACTCCCACACTCAATCAGGCACAGAGCCCTTGGTTTTAAAGCCAAAGCCCCTCCCACTGGGCGTACCCTTTACAGGTAAAAAAAAATATAAAAATTATACAAACATAGTTTTCTAAACAGTTTCCCCCCCAGTTCACCCATGCCATGGGAAACACAAATTCGTAGTCAGGGGACAGGGGTAGGGTTTCTCACAATAACCCAGCATCATTTCAAAGAATAACGTTTAAAGGAAAATAATAAAATGTTGCGCATCATGTGACCGGCAACTGCGCGGGCCCAT
>NW_007579983.1:3074-5047 GCF_000690725.1 Stegastes partitus
TGTGTGTGTGTGTGTGCTACGCGGCGGGTGCGCCGCGTCGGCGTGTGCCACGTCAGCATGCCGGCCCGCTAACCTCAGCTACTGACGGCGTCGCTCCGTCACAATTGCAAAAACTGAAAGTCCAATGATGGGGTTGAAAATAAGGCGGGGGTGTTGCCGGGTTATGAGCTGATGGTCCAGGTAGTCACACTGAAGCGCGGAGGGAAACACGGATGGAAACACTCGGAAAGAAGGCTTGACATGACCGTGCTGGTTGACACTCAGGCCCAGACTGAACGGTAACAAGTCCTCTTATACACCGAGTGACAAGCCAGATGAACTGCAGGTGTGTAGACAGCACACCTGCGGGGAATAAGTCACAGAGGAGCAGAGTTCCTCCAGGACGCCCTCTGGTGGAGGCCTGGAGGAGAACATAAAAAGGCCAAAAAAAACAATTTCCTGACATCACCTGGTGATGTAATGAAAGAAGTAATGAGGTAATGTAAGTAATGTAAGAAGTAATGAGGCCTCATCCAGAAGAAGAACAAAATCACAAAGTGCTTCACACAAGACAACATAATATAAACAGCATAAGGTACATAATATAGATAAAAAGCAAGCCAACAGAAATCCTATCAACTAAAAGCTTGTCTAAACAAATGTGTCTTCAGCTGCTTTTTAAACAAATCCACAATTTAGGAGCAACAGCCTAAAAGGACAAGTCACCTCTGGTTTTAAAGCGGGTCTTTGGGACCATGAGGAGGTTCTGGCCCGAGGACCGAAGGGTGCGACCAGAAGAGTAGGGGCACAGCAGATCACAGACATATTTAGGGGCCTGGCCATGCAAGGCTCTAAAAGTCATAACTAGTACTTTAAAATCAATTCGAAATTTAATGGGGAGCCAGTGCAGGGAGTACAAAACAGGCATAATGTGAGTCCGTCTGCTAGATCTTGTTAACAGCCTTGCTGCAGCATTTTGAACCAGTTTGAGGCAATTTAGAACAGATGTGTTAAAACAAGTAAAAAGAGAATGGCAATCATCTAAACGAGATGAAATAAAAGCATGAATCACCAGTTCAAGATCAGAATTTGATAAAATTGGCCTCAATTTAGCAATGTTTCTCAAGTGATAGAAACAGTTTTTGACCAAAAGTCTAGAATGGCTGTCAAGAGACAATGATTGGTCAAACCAAACACCAAGATTTCTGATGCTTGACTGAACCGAGGAGCCAAGAGATCCAAGGTGGCTCACAATGGAGGGGATTTTCTGCTCTGGAGCAATTATTAAAGTTTCAATCTTTTTAGAATTAAGCTGAAGACAGTTTTCAGTCAGCCATGTCTTGGCACTTGACAGACAATCCAATAACTCTGTTAGCTTGTGCAACTCAGACTCCTTAAAAGAAAAGTACAATTGGATATCATCAGCATAAAGAATATAATAATCTAAAATAAAATATTATAAAATATTATTCTGGAATGCGCCGCTAGGTGGCAGCAATTTGTAGTAGCTCTCTTGCTTTTGAGGTTTTTTTTTTTGATATATTGTTGTCTTTTTATTGACATTACTTGTCAGATTAAGTTTTTCTTGGATGATTTTTTTATGCTGAGTTGAAATCTCTGCAACTCAGGAGATTTGTCTACATATATTTTGTCTTTTTCACAAGTTGTTATGATGAGTATCCATGACAACGGAAAAATTGTCGGGATCAACTGTTAAAACTCTCCCAAATCAAAATTTTCAGCAAAATAATACGTCAAATCCCAGTGGAGTTAAGGAGGAAGAGAAGAGGTTGCAGGGCAGGGGTAAGGCAGAGAGAAAAACAGTGGAGATTTAAACCGTTTCTTCCAGCTGTTGTGATGGGTAACGTGAGATCGCTAGCTAACAAGATGGACAAGCTTGAAATGCTAACAAGGTCTCAAAAAGAGTACAGAGAGTGCAGTATTATGTGCTTCACTGAGACATGGCTGCATGAACACATCCCGGACTGTAATGC